>NC_134486.1:301770364-301837071 GCF_040206685.1 Ascaphus truei | reverse complement strand
ACAGTGTGGCAGTGGTGTTGGCCGAAGGCCAATGAGAGTCAGTGAGGGGTGGGACAGTGTGGTGAGGGGTGGGACAGTGTTGAGGTGGAGTGACAGGCCAAAGGTGCAATGCGATTGGCCCTATGGACACAGGGCATGCAGACAAACATACAGACATTTCAGAAATATATAGTAGATATACACACCACACATACATATATACACACCACACATTAGTATATATATATATATATATAGTATATATATATATATATATACACACCACACATACACACACATATATACACACACACACACCACACATATATACACACACACACCCCCTGCAGCCCGTTTTTCACACACACACACACAGACACACACACAACACAACACACACACACCCTGCAGCCCGTTTTTCACACACACCCTGCAGCCCGTTTTTCACACACACACACACACACACACACACACACACACACACACACACACACACACACACACACACACACACACACACACCCTGCAGCCCGTTTTTCACACACACACACACACACACACACACACACAACACACACACACCCTGCAGCCCGTTTTTCACACACACCCTGCAGCCCGTTTTTCACACACACACACACACACACACACACACACACACACACACACACACACACACACACACACACCACACACACACCCTGCAGCCCGTTTTTCACACACACCCTGCAGCCCGTTTTACACACACAGCACACACACACACACACACACACACACACACACACACACCCTGCAGCCCGTTTTTCACACACACCCTGCAGCCCGTTTTTCACACACTCACACTCACACACACACACACACACACACACACACACACACACACCCTGCAGCCCGTTTTTCACACACACACACACACACACACACACACACACACACACACCCTGCAGCCCGTTTTTCACACACACACACACACACACACACACACACACTGCAGCCCGTTTTTCGACACACACCCTGCAGCCCGTTTTACACACACACACACACACACACACACACACACACACACACACACACACACACACACACACACACACACACACACACCCTGCAGCCCGTTTTTCACACACACCCTGCAGCCCGTTTTTCACACACACACACACACACACACACACACACACACACACACACACACACACACACACACACACACACACACCCTGCAGCCCGTTTTTCACACACACACACACACACACAACACACACACACCCTGCAGCCCGTTTTTCACACACACCCTGCAGCCCGTTTTACACACACACACACACACACACACACACACACACACCCTGCAGCCCGTTTTTCACACACACACACACACACACACACACACACACACACACACACACACACACACACACCCTGCAGCCCGTTTTTCACACACACACACACACACACACACACACACACACACACACACACACACACCCTGCAGCCCGTTTTTCACACACACACACACACACACACACACACACACACACACACACACACACACCCTGCAGCCCGTTTTTCACACACACACACACACACACACACACACACACACACACACACACACACACTGCAGCCCGTTTTTCACACACACCCTGCAGCCCGTTTTACACACACACACACACACACACACACACACACACACACACACACACACACACACACACACACACACACCCTGCAGCCCGTTTTTCACACACACCCTGCAGCCCGTTTTTCACACACACACACACACACACACACACACACACACACACACACACACACACACACCACACACACACACACCCTGCAGCCCGTTTTTCACACACACACACACACACACAACACACACACACCCTGCAGCCCGTTTTTCACACACACCCTGCAGCCCGTTTTACACACACACACACACACACACACACACACACACACACACCCTGCAGCCCGTTTTTCACACACACACACACACACACACACACACACACACACACACACACACACACACACACACACCTGCAGCCCGTTTTTCACACACACCCTGCAGCCCGTTTTTCACACACACCCTGCAGCCCGTTTTACACACACACACACACACACACACACACACACACACACACACACACACACACACACACACACACACACACACACACACACACACACACACACACACACACACACACACACACACACACACACACACACACCTTGGTGCTGTCTGGTGGCTCTGCAGTTGCAATGCCGGGCAGGCTGCAGCCCCATTGGATGGGAGCGGTCACGTGACCGCTCCTCTGCTTCCCCTCAGAGGTTTTTTTTTTTTTTTTAAATGAGCTAGCAGCCCTTGTTTCCCGCTGCTGGCGGCCCTGATCGCGGCGCCCCTCTAGCCAAGCCCCGGCGCACCAGGGCGCCGCGGCGCACAGTTTGGGAAACACTGCTGTACCTGATTCGGCAGTCTGTGGTAGCAGACGTGAAGGTTTTGATAGCTGTGAAGCGTGGCCCCAGAGCAGGTTGAGGATTAGAGGATTAGGTGTTGCAAAAGCAAAGCGTGAGGGGTGGGACAGTGTGGAAGTATTAGGGCATTGGTGTTGGACGCAGGCCAATGAGAGGTGTGCGGGGGCGGGCATTGGACGCAGGCCAATGAGAGTCAGTGAGGGGTGGGACGCAGGCCAATGAGAGGTGTGCGGGGGCGGGCATTGGACGCAGGCCAATGAGAGTCAGTGAGGGGTGGGACGCAGGCCAATGAGAGGTGTGCGGGGGCGGGCATTGGACGCAGGCCAATGAGAGTCAGTGAGGGGTGGGACAGTGTGGCATTGGTGTTGGACGTAGGCCAATGAGAGGTGTGCGGGGGCGGGCATGGCCTGAGCAGGAGTGACAGGCCCAAGGTCCAATGCGATTGACCCTTGGGACGCAGACATACAGTGATTTCACAAATATATAGTAGATTAATCACCTTGGTCTATTAGTACAGTGACTGATCATCAGCCTTTCTTCCCTTTTTTTCATTTATCATATCCCTATCCTGCTTTTTGTTGCTAAACGTCTTAAATATCCAGCAAGATGAACACCGTAAAGGCGAGTTGTTTGTAGAATCCCAACAGCATGCACCCAAATCTACAGAATAGATATGTGAGTTTAGATGGAAACGAGAATAAAATCAATACTCGGGAGTCATTTGTGGATGGGAGAGGTGTAACGGCCACAATATGCAATAGGACACTGCTGAATAGGTAGTGGATGTAGTAGAACTTGTATAATTTAGGTTCTATGTAGGATGTTGGATTTTTTGGGGACAAGAAAGAGATATGGAACAAACTCAAGTTGACTTTTTAATAGTGAGCATTCAATTTATTTTCCATCACAATTTCTTCTGGTTTAATGTTGCCTATTATTTGCAGATATGGGGCATTGCCATGGGTCCAGGTTTGCGCCAAATTATGCGTACCTGTTCATGGGTCTATGGGAGGTTCAATTTATTTTGTTCAACCATAAGTTTGGTATAAACCTAGTGCATATATATAGATAATGTGCTGTTTGTGTGTCAAGGAGATCGATCAGTTTAATGACTTTATTGGGTATTTAAATGACAATCCTTATCTTTTAGAATTCACCCACAAATATAGTACTAAGAAAATAGAGCTTTTGGACCTTCTTCTCTATGTTGAGAATATACAAATAGAATCCAAAATGTATACAAAATGGGTTGATTGTAATAATTGTATACAGGCTGATAACAGCCATTACAATGAATTATACTGAAATTATACTGTATAGCCTTTATACACCATGCAAACTAAGAACTTCAGTTGCTGTGATATGGAACTAATTGCATTATCTCTTTATCCTAAGTGATGAACCTTAATTGAATCATCCCTCTGGACAAGATTCCCATTTCCCTGGACTGTTTATTTAAATCTGGTATGTTAGGGGTTAGGGTAATTTTACCTTACATTTCTTGTTTGCCAATTTTTAAATGTCTAATGGTCAGTTATATACTTTTATTGAGGAGACATGTAATTGTTTAGAAGAATAAGTTTGAACTGAGTTTGGGGAAAGCATAAAAGGGGTAGGCATAGCACTTTAACTGTTCACATTTTAAAGTGAAAAGTCTAAGTGTCTATGAAGTTGTACTGAAGTTAGACAAGAGGTGGACTTCAGTCTGTCTGTATACTTCAGCAACTTAATCTGCATGAGGAACCAGAATATTACGGTGCAGATTTTAGCGAGCTCATTTCTCTACACTAATATTCTATACTTGTTAGCCTGCCCTATTAAAGCTCCTCTCCCACTACTTTCATCTATTGTACTGCAGTCTCACCCAATACTTCTCCTTGTTCGCACACACTCAATACACCTCCCTCTCCAAACAATCCCATCCTCTAATTCCCTCTGCAACCTCTTTTAAACACCCAGGCACTGTCTAATGGGGGAAGCGTTTGGCAGCAGCTGAAGGGCCCACACTCTTTGCAGTTTGTTCACTGCACGTGCCAACTGGAAACACTACAGGTCAATGTTAAGTAATGACTTCACTCACCTCTCAGTTTTGGATTACGGTTACCCTTTTTTTAATCCACTTTCTCACTTGCACTTTTGCCTCTACCCCTAGTTCCCACACTTGCATCGCTAAATCCTCCTTCCTCATTTCCTATTGTTTACGGTCATCACTCTCATTCTGTAGTCATCAACTCCATCTGCTTATCACATCACACCCCCATCACCCACAAATGGAATGCCTGAGCTGCCGGCAACAAAAACTCCATGACTTATTCATTTTCAACTCTCTCTACCGTCTAGCCATTACAGAAACCCAGCTCAACCCCTCAAACACTGCCTCTCTGGCCGCACACTCCTATGGTTGGCTCTTCCTCAGCAACACACCTCCAGATCAGGGAATAGACAGGCAGGAGTTGGCATACTACTTTCCCCATGCTGCATATTTCATGTCACCCCCTCCCCCTGTTTCCCTCGATGTTGTTGTCAGCTATCTTACCCCTGGACCTACACTACATCTCAATTTCTTGAAAACTTTGCCACCTGACTTATCCAATTCATTTCTTCTGACACACCTACTGTCATCCTTGAAGACTTTAACATATCTATAGACATCCCAATGCTTCCGCTGCATATCTTATTTCTTTAACCTCCTCCTATGGTCTCTCCCAATGGACCACCTATCCTTTTCACAGCAATGGAAACTCCCTTGACTGGTTGTCTCCCACTTTTGCTCTGTCTCTAACACCTCTAACATGCCTTTTCCTCTATCTGATCATCACATCCTAACATTTAACCTCAGTCTACCCTCTGCATCCTCCACCATACCTACTTCAAAAAGAAAATACACACATACTCTAGTCCCCCTCCAATTCTCAACATCTTTACAAACTCTCCTCTCTCCCATCTCTACCCTTTGATGCACTGACCTATCAACACTCATCAGCCTTAGTCAAAATGGCTCCTGCCACCACACTTTGCTCCCGACAATCTAAGCCTCAACCGTGGCACATATACTTTACCCGCTCTCTCCAAAAGTGTTCATGTATTGCGGAATGCTACTGGAGGAAATCTAAAGCAGACTTCATCCACTTTAAATTCATTCTCTTGTCCTATTAAACTGGCCATTCCCTTGCCAAGCAATCCTTCTTTTCCTCACTCATACTGTAAAACCCTCAAAGCCTATTCACCACATTTAACTCACTTCTCCACCCAACTACACTTACACTTGCAACCCCTTCTATGCTCATGGTCCGAAACCTCACCACCTACATCACAGACAAGATTATGTGATGTAGGGGTAGATGTGACTGCTTTTAATAAAGTTCAAGTCCATATATATCCCTACCTGTCAGTAATACATTTGTATTGGTTGTGTCAGGAGAAATGTTGCAAAGTTTCATGTGACCTTTCCATGTAACAGTTTTCATGTTTCTGTTTTAATGTTGCCTGTTAAACCCACAAATCAGGGGCTGGGTCATACTGAAGGCAACTGGCCTTATCCCTCTATCAATGTTTCCATGTTGTGGCATGAAGAATAAAGGTGGGGTGGGAGGCCCCTAGTTCATTCTTGGCTAAGATAATTCCTGTTCAGAGTTCTAGGGGAGATTTCCAGCCAGAGCTGGTTCCAGCCAGAGCCAGTGGTAGTTACAGGTCCCAGAGTTCTGGGCATCTGTGAGTCAGTTAGGGTCTCTGAAACGGTGCTTGCTAAAGACTACATGGGGGACTGCCACTAAACCAGGGACTACTGACTATACCCGGGATACACAGATCCCTATGCCATTTTTACCTTTCTGGTCTGTGCTGAAGCAGTTACTCCTGGCGGTGAGCTGCAAGAACATTTTCAGGGTAGGATTTTGACCGGAGCATTGTGCTTCAAGGTATGCGAGAATAGGACCTGATTCCTGGCTACCTTTTTGGGGGATCCAGTAACTCTGTACCTCTGCTACATAGCCACAATCTGAAAAGACTTTCTCTGCAAAACCCACCCTGAAACTCATAGCCTAGCAATCTCTGCTTGCTGGTACTCCTGGCAAAAACAAAAGAAATCTTTATTATTGCATATTTTCATACATTGCATAGCAGTACATACATGACAGCCAGGTCCAAGAGCTGAAACTCTAGGACCCCACAACGTGACTCAGGGGAAACCAAGTGGGTTTGACATTTATTAGTGAGCCTGGTTACCCCCTCACCGTCACACACCTCTTTTCCCATTATGTTATGAGGGCTGGTTAAATATGGAGGCAACAGAATACATCCACATTCCCTTCACATATTTACAGCATATTGAGAGTATTATAGTTACCTTAGAGTCAATCCTAATTAGGATTAGACACACAATTTACCACCATCTATCTCATTAACAAGGACAGGCATACATCCTTCCATACAGAGTATAACTGATACCAGATTGGACAGTAATACTTCACTTTTTATCTATTGTTCCTGACTGTTGTCACACCTTTTACTCATGTACATATTTTTTTTTATTGATTGATAAATTATAATTTGTACTTATATTTCTTCTTTGGCACTTATTTTATACCTAGAAATTAAAAGTACATTTTTTACCCCATCTCCAGTAAACAATGAACTGACTGAGTGAAGTGCACAGTGCTTTTCTCTTCAGTTGCTTTCTATATCCTGTTACAATATGGGAAGATATAAAGGCAAAGGTGTGTGTATGTTTCACTTAACCTCTTGTTTGACAGAAATAAACATTTTGACATATTGGACTATAATGTATTGCAGAACCTACGATCAATCAGAGAGTTAAAATACCCTAACGTGCAACTATTTATTAGATTT
Organism: Ascaphus truei; assembly: GCF_040206685.1. NCBI lineage: Eukaryota > Metazoa > Chordata > Amphibia > Anura > Ascaphidae > Ascaphus > Ascaphus truei. Next base: position 301,829,769 of record NC_134486.1, on the reverse strand, counting down.
TCCACAGCCAGAGTATTACATTTTCGTCAAACTCAGGATTACTGTAATCTAAAAACAGTTCAAGCAGGCAAAATACTTGAGTTTGTTTAAACATACATTCTAAATATCTGATTCCTGTTTAAACTTAATATTTTTTCTTGAGCATCCAGTTACAACTAACATTCATTTAACCTTTGCAGTAATGCAGTTATAAGTTGCAGAGCAGATACATGATTTGCAGGCCTTCCAATAAATAAGGGCTCTATTGATTATAAGACGCATTTGTCCATCTTCACTAAGAGGTTGAAAGTCATAAGACACCTTACAACCCATTCACTTGAAAGGACCATAAGGCGCCTTAGGCTAGCTCCCAGCAGCATCCGCCGGCGTGCGCGCCTCTCACCAGCCCCTTACCTGCTCCCTAGCTGTTCCCGGTGCCTCCTCGCTTCCTGGCTCACTACACACTGTGACGCATCAGCCATCTATGAAAGCGTCAATAAAGAAATACAAGTTGAGGGTTAAATCACAGAATAACAAGTGTTTATTGGTGTACAGGTGCACACAGGAGACAGTTTATAAACAAAGCCAGCAGGGGCTACAACAGGATTGTATTCCCGAGCGGCAACGCATCACATGGAGCCAATCAGAGGCCAGGTATGTGACATCATCATTTTCTCACAGAAGGAACTCCCCTTTCTTTACTGGGCATCTGTGTTAGCAGAAAAATCAACAGTTTGGCTACCAGATTGTGCAGTAATGTGCAATTCAATTGAAAGAGAGAAGTTCATCCCAAGATGCAGTGCCACAAAAGACAAATACTGTCACTGGTGAAATTTAGAACTATAAACACATGCATTTTATTAGCTTCAGGCTCTTGTATTAGGAGATTACTGTATCTTATCTTGGACCAGAAGTGACCCGCCTTTAACAGAGCAGTGTTGTACGTCTCTGTGGGAGTGTATGGGTTAACTGCTGTGCACACACACACACAGCACAGTGCAGGCTTCAGAATCATAAATGAGAAATTTAACCAAAGTATTTTCACCGTGGATAGGATGAACTGGGGGCTGAGCCGGCATCGTGGCCCTGACTCCTCATCATGCACACGCCCACACGGCCCATTTTGATCACGCCCCCACACCTGAGAACTAAGCCTACAGATCGCAGATCGCGGTCTAGCGCTGTGTACGCACCACCAGGATGCCAGGCACGCGTGCAGCAGCCTCCAGTGCGACCTTAGCCTTAGGATGCCATAAGTTGACTTAACTTGTGTATGGCTTAGCTTGTGCCGTGTTTGACTAGGCTAGGTAGGGGGGACGGGTGAATTATTATTATTAATATTATTATTTTTCACCCTGAACCTTTTAGACATCAGGTTATCTCTGCTTGAGTTTAATTATGTCTAAATTCATTATACTCTGTTAGACTGAGGTTTTGTTGTTCAACTATTGTACTTTGCAGACATCACTGAGATTAATGGATCGCCTCAGGCTATTTTATTTGTCATCTTAGATATTGCTGAATATATATTTTTGATATTTGAGTGCTCCTTAAGTTACTGTCTTTTCTTGTAATTATATTATTTTTTTTATATTATTTTTTTACCTGTAGCACCGTCTGGGGCAGTTTACTTATAGCCACACCTTTGACATGACTAGAGCATATATTTATACTTAGTCTGTCGCTATATATATATAGATCTCTACCTTCTCCTGTCATGTAAGTTCTAATAAGATGTAGACAGTGACAGGCTATCCTATGGGGTTTTCCCCCTCCTCATGCTGACCTCTTGAGTGGAAGGAGTGGTGGTGCATGTGCTGGGCCCTCCCTATTTGAGCGAGAGGAAGGAAGTGCCTAAATTATAGATTGAAGTTCAGCCCCTTAGGTGCAAGACCTTCGGTTAGTTCTAGCCTGCCCCTGCACGGGATAGGATGTGTTTGGAGAACGTCTCCTCCCGGCTAGGAGTGGGACATGTGCTCAGACCCTCATGGTCTGAACACATAACCTAATCCAGACCATTACCCACAGGCCAGTACCATCAAGAAGCCAGGGATCTACCCTATCAATTTGAGCATAAACTGCAATAACACCAGCTGTGGCTGTTCCTTTGGCTCCGCTGCAGTCTGTATGGAGAGATGTAGAGAGATTAAGGATTGTCATAGCGGGGACTCCCTTCAGGCACTGCTGAAGCCCACTATGTCTGGAGGCACTGACACCATGAAGAGAAGAACTAGAAGGATCCTTAAAGGTCTGCCCTGTATCCCCACACCATCGCGGGAAACTCATCTCTCCTGTACCCAGTAGGTAACCAGCACTACACCAAGCAGTCACATAGCAGTCACATAGCCATAATCTCCCAGAGGGGGTGAGGGGGGGAATATGTGCTACATGAAGCGCTATGTACAGTAATGGCGCTATATAAATAAAGACATACAATACAATATATATCATTTATTTTTTTACTACAACTAGTATTATAATTATAACGTACATTTTTTAATATCACCTAGTGTAGTGCCTGGTGGTGGCTGGCCTCAGGATTCAGGCCAGGAGTGGGTGGGGATAGGAGGAGAACTGTGCACTGCTATAGTACTAGTGCCACCTGTCAGTGCCAGGCAGGCAAGTAGGGCAGTATTTAGCAGCAGGTCATCTCAATCTGTCTGACACTATTCTAGCGAGTAGCAAGCCTAGTATAGAACTAGCAAATACAGTATAACAAATGAAATGAACAAATATTAAACACACGTCTAATAGTAACATCAGTTGTAGTCGTTTAAATAAATGTTTTGAAAGTAGACATGGAGGGGAATCAATGGATGGATGTAGTTTTGGTAATTGTGTTTATGGTGGTAAAAATGATGATGAATCGGATAAAAATCAGTGAAAGATGGTGCTACTGATGTGCCTACAACTCACACCAAGTGTTGTATAAGCGGAAAGACAATGACATTGTCACTTAATCCCAATCTCACTGCAGAAGGTCCACCTCCTCCCCCCTTACCCCCGACTAGTAGACAATTAACCCTCAGTTAAAAGATTTTAAATGGGAATGGGAAGATCAAGTCAGCCTAAAGCGCCGACTAATAGTATGTGTAGCACTGTATCCCGCCCCCCCCCCCACTCCCCCTTTGGGAGATTACACAGCCTATGCTACCTAGTGTGTGGTGCGATACCTGTTAGGGTCAGGAGAGCTGAGCTGATCTGCGTTATTGTGGAGATAAGGACAGGCTTAGGTTCTTCCTCTGGTTTTTTTCATGGTGCTTAGCGCCTGCAGAAGCTGTGGGCTCCAGGATGTTCGGAGGTCAGCCCCCACTATTGCACTCTTTCCCCCTCAACCCAATGACTGATTCTCAGACTGAGGTATATTAGAACAGGATCTTTATTGGCTGGCAATCACTGCAGTTCTTCCTCACAGCGGTGCATGGTCTCAGAGGTTCCATTCCTCTGGATGGTGCTTTGCCCTAATAGTATAGGCCTTAGGCTGAATCTGGTGTCCCCCCAGCTCAGAGGCTGGGGGTGAGCACGCTCATTCTGCCATAGGAGATATGCCCAGCTCTCTGTTTCTTCTCTCTTCAAGACCTCAAGCAGGACTCTGAATAACTTGATCACGCCCTCCTAGGATACTCAAGAAGGGGTGGGCTCATGGTCTATACCTTTTTAATGGTAATTGATACGGTACCTTCTTTGTGGTTCTCACATAGGAGTTTTTGCGGGTATCTCCCAGCGTACAGCTGTGAGGGGCTCAGATTTACCAGCGCACACTACTAAAGACAGCATGAATGCGGATTTCTTGATTTTTGCCATTATATTATTGAGAATGTTAATCCTCACCCTGAAAGCAATTGGCTTAGTCCCAATTTAGATTTTAGAAAATTTCATCAGGCCTGCTTATGCTTGTGGTTTAGGACATACATAAACACAACAACAAACTAAACACTGTGCCAATGACAACCAGGATGTTACGTAATTTATGGCTGGTGCTGGTCGTCAACCTACAGTGCCAGTTGCTAAATGCCAATTCCAAACTAGATGCTATGGTGTGCCACTGTTTGGCATACCACTGCAGTTTGTCTGCTGGATTGTTTGGGCCCCCACTAGGTGGTCAATCCAAAACAAATACAATTAATCTCATTCATGATACCATATTTGACTATTTTGGTTTTGCAATGAGATAATTATTAATGATAATGATTGGTGATTATGGTGGTTGCTTTGGTGTTGGGTTGGTGGTTTAACCCACAAGACACTAACAGCATTGCCAAGTGGCAAGCAGTTAGTCCATGGCAATTATGCAACGCAACGATTATCAAAGTGCATTTCTATGTAAGACAGCCAGGTAGTGAATTGAATTTACCATTCAATATGGGGCTGAAGCAGCAGAAGCCATATTAGTTACGGGTGTCCTACCTTTTAAGAGGCAGGACTTCCTTCAGGATATTGCTAGTTCCTGGTTGTTCCTCTCTGACTCCTGTGTTCCTGTTGATCTTCACCCTGTCTTGTCTCCCACCTGTGACCCGACCTTGCTCCCTTGTCGCCTGCCTCGACCATGCATGTGAACCCAACCTTGCTCCTTTGCTGCCTGCCCCGTCCCCAGCCTGTGACCCCGACTATTCTATTCTCGATTCAGGACTCTATCTCTCAGATCAGGTTGGTGATATATTTCCTACCTCAGCCTTGCCGGTCACTTCCTGTTTAGAGGCGAGCATCATTGCACATACAAATAAACATAAAACAAAATATAATTTACAATACATGATAACATAATAAATACTAAGTCATTATATCCATTTATTGGCAATGTGCCTACCTAAGCCCTCAACTGGGACCTAGTTGCCAATAAATGAACACCCTAAATAAATAAAAGTGTGACCACTACCGGGGTGAAAACTGTCCTCCTCATCATTAGGGTCAGGCACTGCAAAATCCATTTAAAAGATGTTTCCCAACCATAAAAATAAAAAAAAACACAACAAACAATCCATGCACAATGGCCAAGAAGAATAAAAACACCAAAAACACCATAAAAAGAATCCTTGACCGGTGGCACTAAAATAAATAAAAAATCAAAAGCAGTAAAAACAGATCCAGGCTTGGTAGCCTTTTTCCAATCCGATGCCATATTGGTAAAACGTTGATGGATCCGCAATTTGACCTGATGCAATGGATCCGGTGAGAATTTCTACTGTCTTCTTCTTTCCTTCTTCCTTTTCTTCTTTCTTCTCCTAGATCTTGCTTGTAGCTCTTCTTCCTGTCAAATGAGATTTAACAGACCTTAAACAAGGCCTGTGTTGTCAACTTTGATAGTCACAGGGTACATCTGTGTATTGGAGTGTATAGCTGGCTGCTTATACTACTAGGAGCAGTCATGTTGTTTTGTTTGAAAACTGCTGTTGTGCAAGCAAGTGCAAGCACCCACTCCATCATTGATCATTGATCATCATCACTATTGATCATCACTAATCATCATCATCACCGTCATCATCGCTATTGATCGTCATCATCATTGCTATTGATCATCATCATCGATATTGATCATCATCATCGCTATTGATCATGATCATCATCATCATCATCATCGTCATCATCAGCATCATCATCATCATCACTATTAATAGTCATCCCTGTTGTCAGGTGGGGTACTCTGCTAGGTATCCTCATTGAATTCTATTTCCCTAACCATCATAATTCAGTGCACTTTATTTTATTTTGTAGTGCACTGGAACACAGTTTATTTATCTTTAGTTTATCTGTTTTTTTTCTTCTTCTATTATGTCTTTAAACAGATTAATGGGATCTCAGATTCACTGATTGCCCAGCTTCGCTCCAAACCCTAGATGAAATGGGCCTGAGGCATGCACACTTAAACATTTTTCACTTACTGCCCCACACCTCTGGAATACCCTTCCCCTCAATATCCGACTAGCACCCTCTATATCACTTTTAAGATCTATCTTAAATCCCACCTCCTTAAAAAGCATATGGGTAGCTCCATGGCTGATACTATACACTTCATACATAGACCCTGGCCCCTTGCAGACGTACTTACCAGAATACCTTCTGAGTGTCTTTGTACATTCTTCTTACAGTACTTACCAATTAAATCTTAATCTCTTTGGGGCAGGCACTCCTTTCCCTAATATTACTTGTATGTCTGAAGCGCTTATTCCTATTATGTGTTATTTGTATTATTTGTTAATTATATTATGTCACATGTATTATTGGTGTGAAGCTCTATATACTGTACATTACGACACTATATAAATAAAGATATACATACATACATACATACATACATACATACATACAGTACACACAACCAGGGTTGCATCAGCCACAGTACTTCAGCTACTCCTGGGGCTGGTGCCAGGAAAATCCACTGCATACAAACCACTGCCCTTGCTATTCTGCCCTCACTGCCAACTGAGCCAGAAAGGGAAATGTCCTCCTCAGTCTCACAGCAGGGGCAAGAGCAGAGCCCATCTTGCTCTGGCTTCCACCACTCCTCATTAAAAAAATGTAAAACAAAAAAACTCTCTCTCCCTCTTTCTCTCTCATTTATTTGTATTTGTTATGTACAGCACACCTGTGAGCATGTAACTTACATATGGGAAAAGGGTTAATACACAGCTGCCTCGCTGCCTCGCTGACCCACTTTTCACTTTCCACAAAGGTCACTCAAATGAACAATATCTCCCCTCAATCCTTCCCAATATACCATCTGTTATGAACAGTACGCTTGTGAGCACGTGACTTAGATATGCAACTAGGGTTACTACTCACAGCTACTCTAGCCAACTCCCCTTTCTCCTGCGCAAGGTACTTTCAATGGGTTAATATTAACATCTTTACTTTTTATTTGTATATTTCTATCATTCTTTCTCTTATTTTCTCTCCATAATTTTTATTTTTAATTGTTAACCTTTCTCTCTCTTCTCTCTCCTCTCTCCTCTCTCTCTCACTCTTCTCTCTCTCTCTCTCTCTCTCTCTCTCTCTCTCTCGCTCCTCTCTCTCCTATCTCTCATCTCTCTCTTCTCTCTCCTCTCTCTTCTCTCTCTTCTCTCTCTTCCTTTCCCTCACCACAAAGTGTGTGAAAAACAGGCAGGAATTGGAAGTTGCAAAATAAATGCTGCATAATCCACAGAATAGATTCTGGTGAATTCCAGCTGCAGATTCCACAGAAGCCGAACTTAAGAGGTCACAATACACCTCCGGATTTCATAACATTTATCAGATTGCACTCCTACAGCCGGGAAAAATCAGCTGAAAGATTTTGACAGATGCACCCATCTCTATATCAGAGGATGCTAAAGACTTTGACTTACATGCAATGTACTGTAGATGGTGCCAGTTCAGAACCAGTTTTGAGACATTTCTCCTAATATTTAGTGTTGTTCAAGCAGCACTTAACACTTTTCAAAACTGAAATCATGAGACTGGAAGATATGTGTTACATTCTGTTTGAAATTAAAGCAGTGAGTAGAGTGCTAGTGTGAATATTCTACTAGATATATTTAACACCATACATGCTTTTGATGAAACTTGCATTTCAGTGTTGTTCTATATTGGGTTAAATACTTGACCTCTATGGCATCCCTTATTGCCTTAGAACAAGGTTTTTAACCTTTACTTTCCAGTCCTAAATGATGTCCATAAATGATTGAATATATATTTTAGAAAATAAACCGCTCGTCCATAAATTCTATTGTTGTATTTTCATTTAGTAATACATGGTGCATGAGGATTTGCTATATAGAATACAGGGTGGGTCAAAAGAAGATCCATAAGAATCCTCCCCAAGTTGCACTCTATGTTTCTTTGGTAAGTATTGTTCGGACAATTAGTCCATGCATATTCTCAATATATGTTATGGCTTACTATTACGGCTGATTCAAAAACCCAGTTAAAATAAAATAATAAAACTTTATTACATCACTTTATTACATAACTTTATTACATTAATATATAAGTGACTCAGTGCCTTTATTTACAGTGTATATTATTTAAAATCCCAGCAGGAGTACAGTAGAATAGATGCTCTCCAAAATAGAAATTATAAACACATATACAAGTGTATCTGTAATGAGTTTGCTTCTATCTACTTGGACATCTCACAGTAAGGTAAGTATTGGAGTATATAAACCTATTTGTTTCTAGGCTATTAGTATAGCTATAGGATATACTCTTTGTTTAACCTTATTTACTCCCCCATGAATACTTTTAAGTACCAATGTTACTTTTAAGACGCATTATTCATGGGGAAGTAACCGTTAGTGTGACGAAACGCGTCAGGGAAACGTGATTACGACACTACGTCATCACGCAAGGGCGCGCTTTACAGCCGAGGCGTGCTTGGAGCTGATTTGAGGCTGTGTCACTTTGAAATCGCACTACAAGCAAGAAATCGGCAAGTTATCCATCTAAAGCTGCTGAAAGTGAACCGGATTGAATTCCCATCTGTTGGTGTGATCCAGGACGTTGTTACCTGTCTGGTGGTAATTATATCACGAATTGCTTGAATTTCTTTTACCTTTGTGAGTGTCCTTAATCCCCTTGTCCTTTTTTAAATATTAAATGTACTGATTTACACGATGGGATGTGCGTTCTCTGTTCTCTTGTTTCTATAGATTTTTGCTGGAATTGGTTTTTCCTTCTGAGAGCAGCCTTGGATCCCTGGAACTTATCTATCTGAATCTTTTTTTACTATATTAAGGGTTGGACGTTCTGGATATATTTTGTTTTTTTCTTTTTTCTTGTTTGTTATTAATATTTTTTATGTATATTGTTACTATTGATGGCACTAACGCTTTTTTAGATTAATTATTATTGTTTTTGTACAGTTTATTTATAGATATTAGTAAAATCACATTTATATTATTATATATAACACTGGTTCACAAGTGGCGCTATTTTATTTGTTTTTACATACACACACACACACACACACACACACATATTTTTTGGCATATACAGTACGTACACTGGTTATACAATACAAAATGACCACACCATATATATATATGTATACATGTCACCATGCACACGCACAAAAATAACCACTGTCTAATGAAATTAATTACAAACTTGTAAGTTTATAATTAATTTCATTAGACAGTGGTTATTTTTGTGCGTGTGCATGGCGACATGTATACATATATATATACAATTCATCTGTGCTGTGGTCATTTTGTATTGTATAATTGTTTTTACACATTGATTGGAAGGTTAATAGACACCAATAATAGCTACCATTGGTAGAGGAATTGTCTGTCTTGCTATTTAAGAGCAGCTATAGAAGTGGTTAGACAATACTCCTGAAGAAGCGTCATATTATGTGAAACGTGTAGAGATGACGTCATCACGCAGCGGGGAGCGGACGTGACGACGGGTGCTCAGCCGACTGCGGTGCTTCCCTTACTTTGCATGGGGAGCTGTCTCTATTCGAATCGAAGTAAGCTATGGTAACATCCAGCATTATCCCAGGACTTTTTTTCATCATTAGACCGAGGGGTTTTGATTCAGGGACCCCTCGTTAGTGCCTTGTTATTGTGCATTTTGGGTCCATGTGGATCTTTTTTATTAAAGTGAATTTTATTATGCCTTTTTTACCAAGTCTAATATAAAGGTTATTATCTTTACTGACTGTGTGTTTTTCCCTTTTTCCGCTTTATTTTTGTTTACATGTTTCATTCCCACCCCGCTGATCATGGGAGAGTGAAAGCTGGAGAGTGAGACCACCAATTTTGTATCAAGGGAATCTATTGAGAGTGCGCGCATTCTTCTTTATCTATGTTTCCTGTTCCTACCTTGCCTTTTTTGTGTCCTAACTCCTTATGCCCATGACCATACTTCTGCTTCTGCTTCTGTTCCTTGTTGAGTCCTGATTCATATTAAAGGCCATTGCAAGTGTTCTGGCTTGTCCCCATTACTTTCCTGCTTGTGAGTCCCTGGCCTCAGTTCCTGCTCCCCTGCCCTGCTCCTGCCTTTCTGTTACCGACCCCTGCCTAAACCCAGATGATCCTACTTGCCACCGACCCCTGCATGGACCCGACGATCCTGCTTGCCACCTGCCACCGAACCCTGCCTGTGACCCTGATGATCCTGCGTGCCGGCTTCCACCGACCTAAGCCCATGACACCAACAATCCTTACCTTGTCTGCTGTTCCGGCTACCGAGGTCCTACCTGCTCCTGGTGTCCCCATGACAGAAAACAAACAATTATCTGCCTTCCTGCTTCAGCAGACCCCCATCTGCTTGTATTGGAGGAAGATAAGTACTTTTGCTGCAAGGACTTGTTGTGCATTTTCTCTCTGAGGAAAATTCCCTTATAATAATAAATGTTTTTTTTTATACTTGCATTTTTCTGGTGTCACCATTTCAGACTCTCAGACTTTCATTCCCTGGACAAGGCTTGTCTCTCTCTGCATCTGGTTGGGACACTGCAGATGTTTAGACTTGCATTTCTAAAAACAGACTTACGTTACTTTGATTGCTGTGCTTGCTATATACTGCTGTTTCACATGGTTCCATTTCAAAAGTCAAGAGCACTCCCATTGTTTTTTTTTCTGCTGTACACTGATTTTCCTGCAATCTGTGATCTTCCTATTCTTGAATCAAAAAGTTTCAGATGTAACTGCAAGTTTCTCTGTCTATGGTTTCCCCTGCAATTATGATATTTCTATCACTTATAATAAGGTATCAAATGTATGTCTCCCTGTTTATGTCTATTTCTGTTATTCATTCCTATGCTTATGCTTTAAAGAAACATTTCATCTTTACTGGTTTTCTTGGGAAGTTTGGGTTCCCCATGTTTTAAGCTACACTGGCGACACACTTTATTCGAGCTCGGCTAGTCCCACGAATTCGGGTATACCCGGGTGTACTGAGGTTTGTGACTGTTTTCTGCCCGAGTGCATTGAGGTATTTTCCAGGCAGGGATTGAAGCATTTTATTCCCGCTGGCTGCAATACTGCACAGTATATATATATATATACTGCATTACAATTCATGAATTTATGCCATCTGGTAGACACGCGAAGCATTGCAGCCTATTAAATCCTAATCATTATCATTTAACAGATCAGCCGTCCGTCAGCCAGGCATGAACCCAGGCTGGGAAGGCAAACACAACGGGGCTTGTCAGAGGTGAGGAGCGGCGCATTCCAGGTATCTGCCAGGTACATACTGGGTATTTGCTCGAATAAAGTGTGTCGGTGCAGTATGGCTCACACTTTGAAAACAGTCTTGAGCAATAAAAGTGAACACAGTACCACTGATTCTTCAGAGTTTCTCAAGGCAAAGAGAAAGAAAAAGAGGATGGGAGGCTGTTCAATTATAGTGGAAACTGCAGATGGAATAAAGGATGACCCTTTAACCTCAGGAAAGCCTGCATTAGAAGAGAACAGAGATATGCTGCAGCCTAAGGCAACTCACAGAATCATTCCTGGGGTAGTGGAAAAGAAAATGGATGCCAAGGTAACCACGGTAAAGATGCCTTAACTCAGGCACTTCAATCTGCATCGAATTACATTGATTGCCTCTATAGATGACTTGATAAAGAGCAAGAGGCCAAGGCTGCACTACAAAAGTGGCTGTCCACAGCAATTGCTAAGGATCAGTTGGAGAGTGACCGGGTGATCATGTTAAGTAAGCTGGTGAAGGCATACGCTGATTCTGCCTAGGACCAGAGTTTCATTGACCAAGTTGGCACAGCACAGAAAACCTCTAGAAGGGAGTTCACAGGCTTAGCACAGAGCTGGAAGCCTCTAAGGAGAGGAGTTGCCACTTCAACACAGAACTACGTTTAATGAGAGAGATATTCAAAGGATAAAATAGTGGTTTTGAAACTGCAACCCAAGAGTATACAACAAAAAACAAAAATGCCCAAAGCTACTTCCAATGTGACAAAAATACACAATGCAATACCTATATATCTCTTGTAAAAGGGTCATTCAGTTTAACCCTTTGGCCAAAGTGTCTTAAGCCTGCTGCCACTTACAAGGCATGACCGTAGCAGGTCCTAACACTCACCTGGGTTAAAATTCTTATTTACCTATATAATTACAAGAGATATATAGAGTAGTTAAAAAAAAAAAATCTGATGACCCCTAACCCATTAATCACCTTAGCCGTTAGTAACCGCTACAGTAATTAAGGGGTTAACCCACCCTCTGCCACTACCCACCCAGGAGGCCTAACCACCCTCCCCAGGCAACTACCCTCACCATTCACCCATTCATTGGTACAGAAGGTACATCATGCTCATATTATATGGGCATCATTTACCAATATAGCAAGATATGGGGAAGGAATATAAAAGCAGGCCCAAATCAAAAACATTACATAGCTAAATAAAACACAGCACATTGCAAAATAATACACACTACATAGCAAAATTAAACACATCACATAGCCAATGAAATTTGGTTTGTGGATTGGTTCGAGAGCCTGTGGTGTCCCCAGGAATCAGAGGGTGAAAACATCTAATGGTAAGGAAAAAAAAAATGTATGCTATTTTTCTTTTATAGGTTTTTAATAAAAAAATTTTTGTTGTGTAACGGGTTTTCTGGCCTGGCCTGACCCACCCAATCTCATATTGGCCCCTGTGGTCTAACCAGTCCCCATTACAGTGTTGTGTCCGGTGGTGTACCTGTTGGCAACAGGACTCCTGAGTCTCCCGCATAATGTTGTGTGGGGATTACCAACCCAGACAGGCAGCTGAGGTAGTGTGCTTGAGTCCTACCTATATCCAGCGCAGCGCCTCCACCTCATCAGGATCCCAGCGTCAGCTTGTGGATGGTCCTGGTGAGGAACTCCTCTGTGGTGCACTCCTCTGTGTAATCACTCCACACTTACACACGAGGGTATGATTTAACAAGATCATCTTTATTGACTTGCGGCGGGCCATCTGCCCCTCACAGCGGTTGTACTCAGCCGCTCATGTTCACCGCACTTCCCTTTGAAAGGTGTCTTTTCCCAAATTGGTGGATTCCCTATCTCCCCTCAGGGAGATATTCCCTGTGCCAGGTCTCTGGTCACAGTCTTATGAGCTGTCTCCTCCCAAGTCTGTACTCAGACTTGCTCCTTGCTTCATAACCTCTGAACCACCTTCCAACCACTCAGCAACAACCTAACGTTTTAGCAGTGCTGTGCCTTATGTATCCTCTGGGGGCTGGCACAACTCTGACATCACTAATCATGGATTCAGAGCATGTGACCACTCCCATCCATACATAGGGCACCTCACCAGGGTGTGAGGGCAAACCTCCATAATTACTGCTGGCATGCCCATAACTTACCAGGCCTTACTGTCAGCAGGAGAGATGACTGTAGCCATTTTACAGCATGGTTACATTCTCCCCCTGGTGAATCCCAACGACCCCGGCTGGGACCTAAATTTGAAGTACCTTTCTTCAGGAAGCACTGTAAAATGAATGACACAAATATTTAGTCACAACATTGACAGATTTCACAAAACATTGCGTCAAGCAAGCCCTGTCCAGCAGCCACTAACTTACGCAACATCCATCCTGTTCCCCCTAATAATAGTGACGAGGATCGGGTTTCTTAACTTTCCGACCCCCCATATCCAGGACGGTCACACTATTATCGCGTGGCAACCCCCTTTCAGGTCGATACACCACTTTGTGCTTATAGACATTCCTGCCTATACTCCACACCCGCATAAGGTGCGCTATCCCCTCAGCTCTGCTGCCCTTAATGGCACCCCCCTTATTCACCATATACTCCTCTATGGTCTCTCACAACCATCTGTCCCTATTGTCCTCGATTTCCTGCATAAGGGGTTCCGGGAACATAGGGATATTCCAAGCCATGGGAGTACTTGTACTTGGCGGTAATAGCCCTCTCAGCCCGGCTACACCGTGTTAAATTAGCATTCCCTGCCTTCCCTGGCAACACCCATGATAGGGGCTCATCTGGGTCCACGGGGTCTGTCAGTATACTGGGACCCTTGGGCTTTATACTGCCGTGGCAGATTTGAAACCACCGCTCCTGCATCTCCTTTTGCCGTTTCTCCGGCGTAAATTCTCCTTTAGCCCACCAGTAGTCTACCACATCCTCCCTTTGTAGTAGGAACCGAGTGCGGTCCATCCACCCCACATAACCCTCAAATAATGGGGCCCACCACCGGGTCTCCCTAGCCTTCTCGGGCTCTGATTCCAGGGAATCTCCCTCCTCCGTGTTCCCCCAGGAAGACACCCCCGATGTCCCGGTAGATCGGGACTTAGGCCACCCCACACATTTGGGCCTTCCTCTAATTTTACAATAGCCACGCTAGGGCTCCAACTAGACGTAGATGCCTCCCCCGAATAGCCTCCACTCACCGACCCATCATCGGACGTATAACTCGCCAGTCTCTCCCCAGTCCGTTCCTCACCGGTTCCCTGGGACCCTCCCGACATCCCCAAGCTGGACGTGGACCCACGGGAAAAGGTGACTGGGACAGGGGCTTTATCTAGGGCATGGGTTTGGGCATACGGACGGGCAAATGGTATCCGCGGGGTTCCAAACCGCTCTCTACTCCTTAGATTGTCCAGAATCACTGCGAGGACTCTCCGCTGGCTGAGCCTCACCCTTCTCAACTCTCCTCGCAGCGTGCCACCTCTTTGTTGTCACAGGTGATCGGGAAGCACTGCCCGATCGCCGAGGCGTCGCTGTCATCTCTCCGGTCGTTCCGCTACCTCCGCCGGAAGTGACGTCATCACCGGAACCGGAAACTCCGCCATCTTGCGATGGATCCCCATGCGGGATCTCTTCCTCTAGGACGACGTCCGGAAGTTCCGCTGCCTTCTCGTGCACCGCCTGGGCCTGACACCGCCTTTCCTCCACGGATGCCATCACCGGAGCCTGGTGAGAACAAGGGCTGCTCTTACCACTCCGCAGGGTGGGCGTGGATCGCCCGTCACCGCTGGACCTGCCGGTTCCAGGATAGGAAGGACTTCACCTCTCTGCCTTCTGCTCCACTGGTAACACCCGACTCCTCTCACTGATACTCCCGGTAAGTGGTACCATCCACCCGTTTTCTCCACAGGATACTGCCACAGGCCGGATCACTGCACCGGACGACACTCTGGGTTCCTCATCGGAGGAATCCGCTTCCACTCTGCTCGGGGTCACCGTTCGTGGTGACAGCCTTTTAGTCTCTCGGTCGGTACGCTGACCGACCACTCCTTTCTCCTCGGGCTCGGTCTTAACAACTGACCCCGATCCCCATTCTCCGGGATCCGCACCTTCTTTCCACAGTGCACCGGGGGATCCGGCGGACAGCCTAGCCGTATCCCCCGCGGGTTCGATAGTCTGGATGGGCACAAATGTAGGCATAGGCCACAGGTACTGCATACCACATTGCGGGCAGCATGCCACCGTGCCCACGGTACCGCCGGTTAGCCTGCATTGTAGACAGAGGCACACCACAGTCTCGGTCCCCACCACCCGAATCACCAGTAAGCCTCCTGGTACTGAATATGGCTGGGTAGATACCATGGCAGTCGCTTCTTGTGGCAGGCCATTGTCTTAGTAGGAGATACTTGCAGCAGCGGTCTGTTCTGTGAACTGGCTCCGCGAGTCTGACAAGCAGGGGTTGAGTTGCCAGCCACTCCCTTGACAAGCTCCACCCTCATCTGACAAAGCTGAAAATCACCCCCACTTGTAGCAATTATGGGCGGGTCCCACAGCTTAATAGGATGTCCTGTAATTGAGGCCGCACTTTTCACAGTCCTGGAGGGCGAGGCCACAGCTTTTGCACCATTACCCCCAACAGGGTGGGGTTCTTTCTTTGGCGCCAATCCCGGCCAACTGTCTGCAACTTTTGCAACTGCAGAATTCTCTGCAACGAGCCCACGCGGTCTCCCAGGGAAGCGGGAGCCGCCATCTTGGTTTGCCTTCCCAATCACTTTACCGACTGAGGTAGTCTTCTGTATAGCGCTCACTGGCTGGCAAGCAGATCCTTCATTTCCACCAGCCACAAGCACAATGTCCTCAACACTGTCCTCCAGGGTAATACCCTGCGGTCCTAGGCAGGACCAAAACGGTGCGGCTACAGCCTTAGCACCACTCCACAGCAGGCTCGTGAAAGTCATTTCCTAAGCATGCTCTTCCCCCGCACACACGCCATGTGCGCTCTCTCCATTAACCTCCGTCCGCCATCTTGGACCTTCCGCACCGCGCGGATCCTCCATTCTTGCGGTCGCCATTCTTTCACTGTACTCAGAATTATTGTACATGGAGCTCCTCTCTGCGGGGCAGCTACCACACTGGTACAATAAAGATTACCTTGATGCACCACCTTGTGTACCTAATGTAGGTTGGACTCATGTTTGCACTACCTCAGGCTAGGCTCACCCTCTCAGTGTCTGCTGTATCTCCTTCCTCCCAGTCTATGCTCCATTCGGTAAGTGGTCTGGAATGGGCTAGAGTACTCTGGCTCCTCCATGCAGTACTTGGGCGTCTACCTACTGTTGGCTAGCCTAGCGCAGACCCTCTCCAGAATTCCTGACCACGTTAGCAGGCTATCCCTTTAGGCATCCTACCAACTAGCACTGCCTCAAGGTGACTAGGACAGCTATAGCCCGGCTCCAAACCTCCAACTCCTTTCAGGCCCCTAGGTCGTCCCTGCGAACTGACAATACTCCATCAGCCCCCTGACTACCCCTAGGTCCGTCCCAACACAGCACAAAGTGGCAGCAGACACTCTCCCTGTTTCCCAGTGTGCCTAGCAAAAGCCTGTGCTGTTGACAGGTCATCTCAGCAGCGCCTCCAAATGTAACGGGTTTTCTGGCCTGGCCTGACCCACCCAATCTCATATTGGCCCCTGTGGTCTAACCAGTCCCCATTACAGTGTAGTGTCTGGTGGTGTACCTGTTGGCAACAGGACTCCTGAGTCTCCCGCATGATGTTGTGTGGGGATTGCCAACCCAGACAGGCAGTTGAGGTAGTGTGCTTGAGTCCTACCTATATCCAGTGCAGTGCCTCCACCTCATCAGGATCCCAGCGTCCGCTTGTGGATGGTCCTGGTGAGGAACTCCTCTGTGGTGCACTCCTCTGTGTAATCACTCCACACTTACACATGAGGGTATGAGTTAACAAGATCATCTTTATTGACTTGCGGCGGGCCAGCTGCCCCTCAAAGCGGTTGTACTCAGCCGCTCATGTTCACCGCACTTCCCTTTGAAAGGTGTCTTTTCCCAAATTGGTGGATTCCCTATCTCCCCTCAGGGAGATATTCCCTGTGCCAGTTCCCTGGTCACAGTCTTATGAGCTGTCTCCTCCCAAGTCTGTACTCAGACTTGCTCCTTGCTTCATAACCTCTGAACCACCTTCCAACCACTCAGCAACAACCTAACGTTTTAGCAGTGCTGTGCCTTATGTATCCTCTGGGGGCTGGCACAACTCTGACATCACTAATCATGGATTCAGAGCATGTGACCACTCCCATCCATACATAGGGCACCTCACCAGGGTGTGAGGGCAAACCTCCATAATTACTGCTGGCATGCCCATAACTTACCAGGCCTTACTGTCAGCAGGAGAGATGACTGTAGCCATTTTACAGCATGGTTACAGTTGTATTGCATTTTTTTATGCCCTTTCATTGCCGCTGTATTTATGTATGTCTCTTTATGGATATTCATACATACAGGGGATAAGCAATGGTTGTCAGTAAGATGTCAATTTTAGTGGTGTTTGAAATTGTTTCTTTCGGGAGGGGGGGTTGCTTGCTTTGTAATAGTGGCTTCTTTTTGGTAGTTAGATTTTGTGTGATGATGTTTACTTTGAGCTTTCATTTATTTATTAATGGTTTTGTGTTGTTCTTTTAATTGTTAATTGTGGTATTTATTTTGGATTGGATTAATTGGTGTGTGGTCATTTAGTTTTGTTTACTTCTTTATTTGTTTTTAGTTTCTCATTTTTTTGATTGCATTGGATCTTGTTTGTAATTGTTTTTTTAATTGACCATTGCATGGCATAGTGTTAAATGATGTCCATATAATATGGGCATGATGTACCCACTGTGCCATTCAATTGTTTTATTGGCATTTGTTATCTATTTCGTGTGCTATGTCATGTGCTTTATTTTGCTATGTGGTGTGTTTTATTTTGCTATGTAGTGTGTTTTATTTAGCTATGTAATGTTTTTGATTTGGGCCTGCTTTTTTATTCCGTCCCCATTACTTGCTATAGTGGTAAATGATGCCCATATTATATGAGCCTGATGTACCCACTGTACCAATAAGTGGGTTAAGGGTGGGGGTAGTTTTCTGGGGTGGGTGGTTAAGTCTCCTGGGTGGGTAGTGGCAGAGGGTGGGTTAACTCCTTAATTACTATAGCGGTTATTAACCGCTAAGGTGATTAAGGGGTTAGGGGACGTTAGATTGTTTTTTTTTATGTACTGTATTGTTTGTGGCAACGGAGGACATGGACGGTGATGAGGATGAGGACGGCCTTCATCATGGCAGCCTGGCAGGGGTGAGAGCAAGATTTATTTACTTTATTTATGCTATTTAATGTTGTCTTATAAAAGGCCAAATGAACTATTATCCATATGTGGATAATAGTAATTTTGGCCATTATTGAACTGTATGTGATAGGGGGTATGGGAGGGGGGGTGTATTTTTTTTAAAGTATATCTTTATTTGTTATTTTGGGGGCACAGGATTAGTATGGCAGGCTAGCAGGGACCCCCGGACACCTGCAGGGACCACCCAGGGACCCCTGTGAGGCCCCCGGACACCCATGGGGACCACCCGAGGGCCACCGCCGGCCTATAGTATAATTCCTGTGCATAAAAAAAAGATCTTTTATGTATGTTAGGGGGTATAGGGGTTGCTGGGGGCACAGGGGTTGGTGTGTTGTGTATTGCAGCGGTGCGCAAACTGGGGGGCGCAAGATTATGTAGGGGGGGCGCAGGCTGCGTGCGGGGAAACCTGGGGGTGGGCAGAGCTGTGCACGGGTGGCCAGAAGCTCTGCTGTGTCTGCCTGCAGAGGGGGCGGGGCCTTGCTGCGGGGCCTTCCCTGCACACAGACAAGCCCTCCTCCTCCTGTCTGTTACCCATCCGTTTTAAGCAGCACATTGGGGGACCTGAGCAGGCTTAGTTACTCCCTCCCCCACCCAGTCAGTGTGTGTGTGTGTGTGTGTGTGTGTGTGTGTGTGTGTGTGTGTGTGTGTGTGTGTGTGTGTGTGTGTGTGTGTGTGTGTGTGTGTGTGTGTGTGTGTGTGTGTGTGTGTGTGTGTGTGTGTGTGTGTGTGTGTGTGTGTGTGTGTGTGTGTGTGTGTGTGTATACGACTATTAAGGTTATGGTGGGTAAAAAAAGTGACTAAAACCCTGTCTTTCACCATTATCACCCAGCAAACAGCGCTTCCACTGCAGCAAGGGATTCTGGGAAATGACATGCAAATGAGCACACAGTGCCACTTTTTATCTCATGCTCACATTACATGAGCAACCCTTAGTCAATGCATGCTGCTTTAAACACAGCTTTTAAGCAAGGACTTGGGAGATGCAAAGTCAGTTAACCCACTCACAGACATGTTTCAACCTTGATGGGTATCATCAGTGTGAGGTTGGTTTGCTGACATTTGCTCAAATGAGATAAGAGTAGGTAATCACCACGACTATTAAGGTTATGGTGGGTAAAAAAAAGTGACTAAAACCCTCCACAGTAAAGCATAAAGCATCTGTAAATATTCCTGTACATTCATCTGCATGTCTTAGACAGGTCTGCAACCCTGTCTTTCACCATTATCACCCAGCAAACAGCACTTCCACTGCAGCAAGGGATTCTGGGAAATTACATGCAAATGAGCACACTGTGCCACTTTTTATCTCATGCTCACATTACATGAGCAACCCTGCAGTGGAAGTGCTGTTTGCTGGGTGATATTGGTGAAAGACAGGGTTGCAGACCTGTCTAAGACATGCAGATGAATATACAGGAATATTTACAGTTGCTTTATGCTTTACTGTGGAGGGTTTTAGTCACTTTTTTAACCCACCATAACCTTAATAGTCGTGGTGATTACCTACTCTTATCCATTATCCACAAATGAATATTAGTGCAGTTGTCCATTTAAAATACATACAGAACAATAAAGACATTAAATACATATAGCACTCACCCATGTGCGGCTGCCACAATGAAGGCCATCCTCATCTTCATCCTGCCCATGCCCCATCCGCTTCTGCAAAACAGACACAAGAATAAAAACATCCAATGTAATGTCCCCTAACCCCTTAATCACCATAGCGGTTATTAACCTCTACAGTCATTAAGGGGTTAACCCACCATCACACACATATCCTCCCCCACTAATCCCCCCACACCCTGAGGCCTAACCACCCTCACCCACTACCCACAGGGGAGTCCTACCAAATACCCTTGGGGCCAATACCCCCTCCCCCAGCACATACAGTACAATAATGTGCCAAATAACTATTATCCACATAGGGATAATACATTATTTGGCCATTATTAAACACATTCAATACCGTAATAAAATAAAGAAAATTCTACTAACCTCATCAATAAGAAGGCTCCGTCGCCAGCATCATCCTTGGGGTCCGTTGCCAAAATTATAAATAGCCAATACATATCAATGACATTAACATACCAATGAACCCCTTAATCACCTTATCGGGTACTAACCTCAAAGATAATTAAGGGGTTAAGCCATCCTGCAATGGCAACACCACTTATGCATAACATCCTCAATGAATTAAATACCAATTTCCTAAACAAATCTCATTTAATCATTCAATCTAAAGCCTCAAATGCCACTTAAAACATTTGTATGTTAGGGGGGTATAGGTGTTGTTGGGGTCATATATATATATATATTTATTTAATTAGTGTGGGGCTGGTGTGTGTATTTTTTATTATTGTGGGTAGTGGGGGTGGGTGAAGGGGGTATTAGCCCCAATGGTGGTTGTTTAGGGCTTGCGGGTGGGTAGCGGGAGGCCTTAACCCCTTCATGACCGTAGCGGTATTAACCGCTACGGTCGTGAAGGGGTTAAGTGCACCCGCAACCCTCCCGCAAGCCCTACACAAACAACAAGGGCCAAATACCCCCTCCACCCACCGCCGCTACCCACAATAAAGCTGGCACTGCTGTTTAACCCCTTCATTACCTTAGCGGTTAACCGCTAAGGTAATGAAGTGGGCTTTAAATGCATTTTTCCTGCCTCGGATGCATGCCGGGGGGTCCGGTGCTGATATTAATGGTATCAGCTCTGGAGACCCCCGGCATCAATCCCAGCCCGGAAAAAGGACTGAATTTTTTCTAAGTGCCGATCCGCCACTCTCAGCAGCACCTTGCCAACTTTTTCTTGCGGGGCTGATCCGCCAGCAAAACGGTATTCTAGAGAGGCGAATAGCTCCGCTTAGCTACTCGTCTCTACTAGAATACAGCGTGGCGGATAAAGTTGGATTTTTAGGCGAAAAGTGCCTTCTTGCCCAGCCACCGGCGGAAAAAAAAAACCACCAGCCAAACTGGCGTTTTTTTGGAATCTCGCCACTTTCTCGCCCGTTACTGAATATGGATAGGCTTTTTAGGCGGGAAAGTGGCGAGAATTGCCTTTCCGCTGATTACTGCATGAACCCCCAGCTCTGCAAATCCTGAAGATGCATCGTTCTCTTGTGCTCAGAGTCTCCCTTACCCTGTAGAAGAGCCTTGACCTTGGTCAGTTCATTGCATACACTCGCCAGTGACTGTTTGGCCTTCTCTTGTGATGACAGCAACTCTGTTTTAGCGGTGATGGCTTTTGGACCTTTCTCCATCAACGTACCTTCAGTGTTTGGTTCCACATTATTTATCTTTCATACTTCAACTGGGTCGGGATTCTTATTAACCCGAAGTGCACCCCATGGCACCTCTCTTTTACCGTCAGCAGGCTCATAGGCTTGGGCCTTTCTTCTTTCACACAGTGCAGCTGCTAGTTCAGCTTCTTTAGAGTTGAGTTGCGATTCTTCATCTCCTAGCAGAGTAAAGCAAGGCTTAAATCTGTCTCTGTTTCTTTATTCTGGACATGCAGCTGCTGGTTCTCCTCCTGGACCTTGTCCAGCTCCAGCTGTAGCCGGGCCCCCTCATTGGTCGTGTAGTCCAGCCGCCTCTGGATATCAGCCATCTCGGTTTCATGGTGCAATGACAGGCAGGCCACCTGACGGACAGACACCTCCTCCCTCTTGGTGCGTTGCATCTCGCGCTCAGCCATCTGCATCTGCAACTCTTCAATCTGATGCTGCCAGTCCCCTCTCAGGGCCTTCACCTTTTCCCGGTGCTTTCTCTGAGTTTGCATCAGCGCCTCCTTCATCTTTGGGAGCTCTGCAGTTCTTGTTGCTAGGATCGCTGCTGCTTCTGTTTTCCAGGCGTCTTTCTCCTTGGTATACTGACTCATTGGGATGGCGCTGCCTCTCTGCTTCTCCAGCTCTTGCTTCAGTCTTTGGACCTTCTCATGTTCCCTCTCACACAGAGTCACCTGGCTTCTAAGCTCCGCCTCCAGCGATGCTCTTGTGGTGCTCAACGTGACCTTCAGCTGCTCCAGGGCGAGGCATTCTTTTTCCAGCATTTTCTCTGCATTCTTCAGTGTAGCCTGTACTTCTAATTTTTCTTGCGCCAATTGCGTCTTCACTTTCTGTGCTTGGTGAAGCTTCTCAGTCCCATCACTGACCTGACCAGTCAGGTTTAAAACCTCTTCCTTCAGGTGTACATTCTCCATTTTCACAGTTTCTATATCCCTTAGGACCATCTCATTGGCTTTCTTCAAAGTACCCAGCTCTGTAGTTAGACAGTGGCCCTCTTGGCGTGAGAGCTCCAGCTCTGTTTTGAGCGCGCAAGCTTCTTGGTGAGAAACTTCTAAGTCTTTGATGAAGTTTTGCACATCTCTCTGGGACATCTGATAGCATAGTCTCCAGTCAGGACTTGTTCTCTCTGATTCCATGGTACCAATTGCGGTGTTGGCCTTATCCAAACTTGTCGTCAGCTCCTCCAGCTCACTCCGTAAGAGACGCTCTGTTTTCTTTAAAGCCTCATACTCTTGTATAGCTGGGAGTATACACCTCTGTACCTCGGCGTTCGCTTCTCGCTCCCTATTCAGTTGTTCCTGCAAGACATCATAATCACGATGGGCAGTTTGGAGTGCAGAAATTAAGGCCTCTTTTCCCTGGATCAAGGATTCAGCTTCCCTTTGTTCCTTCTTTTCCTTTGCCACCGTTCCTGTGACAATTCTGCCCATCACTCTGGTCTGCAGCACATCGCGGTGCCTCGCTGACGCCTGTTGTCCTGCGCTCTGGACACTCGTCATTTTTGCAGCTTTCATCTGTGGGTACGTCTCTCTTCTCGGGGCCACATATGCGTCATCATCATAATCATCATTTGGCCTGAAGGGACACTGTTTGTATGGTTATGTACATTGCAAAACGGACACTTGATGGCGGCCATTTTAAAACCCCGTTTTTTTTTGTTTTTTTTTCCTCACACCCGACGAGGCAGACTTTGCACAACACACGTAAGTTGTACATGCTTTACACTCTTTGAACCTTCTGGGTTCTTCTTAGGGCAACATCTTTGCCAAAATCCATTTTCACTTTTATACCAGGCAGGGCAAATTTTACACACAGCACTTGCTAGCTGCAAATTCACTCGCTTCAGCAAAAGGCATTAGCTTTACACAGCAATCCTTTCATACCCAACGGGGCAAACTTTACACTCAGCACTTGCTAGCTGCCTCGCGGCGGGGTCAGTAAGACGCTGGACACGATGGGAAACTTAAAACACTAGTGGTTTATTAGCCACAACCAAAATAAGTATGGGTGCACTGTCCCTTTAAGAAACTACTTTCTGGAAATTAAAGCCTATTCCCATTAGGGAAACTAACTCACTTCTTGAGCCCTTACTAACAGGGCAGCCAGCTAATCTGGTTATGCCCAAAACATATGCTACACAAAGGATAACCAATAAGTATAAGAATAAAGTCTTATCTGTTTTGCAGCTCCAGTAGCAAACAGGAACACCAGTTCCGGGGAGCAGGCTGTGTCCAGCTCTCAGCAATCTTTATCCTGGGTTGGGGACCCAGCTGGTCCCAGCAGCATAGCTCCTCGCAGGACTGGGGGACCAGAGCAACAGTTACGGCTTCCCAGCCTGGAGAAATCTCTCCACCCTCACGTGAAAAAACAAGCTCACCTTGTGTGTGAGTCACTTCCTGCTTTTAAACCTGCAGTCTCTCAGGCCTCCTGCTTAATTAGGCTGCAGGTGTATGCTGATCTCCAACTGTAGGTTAACTGGTTTAGTGCTGGAAAGTACACACATCCTCCATTCCAGCTTACTGAGTCAGTGACAGTCACAATATGTGTGTGTGTGTATATGTGCGCGTGTATATGTGTATATGTGTGTGTATATATGATACGAACCAATCCAAAGACCAGTAAAGAGACAGCAGACCGCACGGGGTTAATCCAAAAATCTATATTCACAACATGAAATACACGTAAGCCAACGTTTCGGTCCCACAGAGAGACCTTCCTCAGGGCCGTGCGCCATGTGTGTGTATATATATATATATATATATATATATATATATATATATATATATATGTGTGTGTGTGTGTGTGTGTGTGTGTGTGTGTTAGTGTGTATATAGGGACTGCAGTGTGTGTGTGCGTTGGTTGTGATTGAGTGTGTGTTGTGTCTGTGTGTGTGTTGTGATTGAGTGGGTGGTGTGTGTGTGTGCTGTGCCTGATGGTTGTCTGTCTTTGTGTGTGTTGTGATTGAGTGTGTGTGTGTGTGTTGTGATTGAGTGTTGTGTGTGTTTGTTGTGATTATGTGTCTTGGTTGTGTGTGTTGTGACTGTGACTGTGTGTGTTGTGATAGAGTGTGTGCTGTGTTGGTTGTGATTGAGTGTGTGTTGTGTGTGTGTGTGTGTGTGTGTGTGTGTGTGTGTGTGTGTGTGTGTGTGTGTGTGTGTGTGTGTGTGTGTGTGTGTGTGTGTGTGTGTGTGTGTGTGTGTGTGTGTGTGCTGTGCCTGTTGTTTGTCTGTCTGTGTGTGTGTTGTGATTGAGTGTTGGTTGTGTGTGTTGTGATTGTGTGGGTGTTGTGATTGAATGCAGCGGTGCACAAACTGAGGGGGGGGGCGCCCCGGACGCAAGATTATTTAGGCAGGGGCTTGCGACAAAACCTGGGTGCGCAGGCAAAACAGATGTGCGTGCGCGGGCGGCCAAACAGAATAGTGCAGGTGGGGCCACGTGATTCGGAGGTACGGGGGAGGAGCACACCCCAGCGCTGTGATGTCAAACGCCCCTCCATCCGGTGTCTGCCCTACAATAGCGCTGTGTTCCTGCTCTCATCCACCGGCAACCAACTTCGCTGCGATCCTCTGCAAGTGAAAGGGTAGGCTGCACCTATATCAATCATACTATGAATGTACAGAAATAATAAAATAAAAAATGTAGACACTTCCCTGCTCGTGCTTGCAAAATTATGCAGGACACCCTGTGCTCATGCTTGGAGAGTTGGTGATGTCACCGCTCTCAGCGGCAGCGTGGACGCAGCCTAATTTTGCAAGAGCAAGCTGTTAAAATATGTAAGTATTTAGACTGCACTTATAGTGCCGGCGACGCGACGTCGCCCGGAAACAAATGCATTGTCGCTGCCGCGTGCGCTTATAGTAAGCATGACGTGGCGACGCGATTTTTTTAAGCCGGCAATATTTGATTTTTCAGGGGCTGTCACAAAAGGGAGAATGACTGCAGTGAGTCTGTCTATACAGCAAAATGAAAAAACCTTCCGTACTTTAAAAAGTGCTAAAACAGTCAGAAATTGAAGAGCAAGAGTCACAATCCAAGGAATTTGATGACTTTAAGGAGCAGGGAGTGGACTTGACGATTCATCCATTCAAATTTCACTTGTTATTAATGAGGATTCTGGTGATGATAACAAGGGTATTGCTGATGTTCTTAAAGACTGGGCTTTAAAAGGCACTGGTAGTGGTGATTGTGGTGGGGCAATGATTCCGATAAAAGTGATGATACCGATACGTTCTTCAGGATTGTGACAATACAGATTCTATTACAAGTAAAGCGAACACTAGAAGCAATAATACATTTTTAAAGCGTGAAGCTGGTAATAGTGACTGTATAAAAGTAAAAAAGGCAACATTTTAAAAATTCAATATTAGTTCCATCGAACTTCATCCATATCATCTTTTGACACTCAATTTCAAAGTTTCTTTTCTGGAAAAAGAAAATGATGCTATTATTTTCAGTAGTGCGCTTGCGTCATCAAGCTCTAGTGTGCATTTGTACAAGCATTGATGGACTATGGCAGTCATACACTATACTATAGTGTCATTGGGAATTAAAGTTACTATTGTATAGTACATTATATTAACCTTCATTATAAACTTTGCCAACCGGGTGGAGATGAGCCAATGTCAGAGGTGTATTGTGCGTTCAAGCTGGGGTCACTCATGTAGTCTGCATTAAAGTTGACAGGTGCCTGTTGAAGCTGGTAATCAGGAGGGGCCAGGTAGCAAGGATTACGGTTCACCATGTTTTCAGTGACGGTTGGCCGTTATTGCAATAGTATTGGTAAGCAGGTGGTGGCACGTTGCAGGTTGGGAAGTACAAGTCTTAAATGAATTAAATCCGACATGTCTCCTTTTGAAGTCGCCGTGATCAAATGTACAGCAAAAGTTGGGAGCACTGTGCGAAAAAAGCAACCATTCATAGTTAAAGTTTGCCGTACTGAATTCTTCTACCCACATTGATTTGGTGAAAATTTGAAGAAATCATTTGTCAATGATGTAGCCATATATCTCTGCTAAAGTCGCCTTCTTATCTGTTTCAGCATTAATTGCAGAAAAAATTAAATATACATAACTGCAGTCCGGCCTAGTATAAGGACTTGACATGATTTCAGTGTATGTCCATTCAGCAATTGAGCAGGCATAGTAATCTAGAATAATGACCACAACATTTTGTTTTGAGATTTTAATTATGAAATATCTAAATTTGATAACGTCTTCAGCGAACAGGGTAAATTTACAATGGATCACTGTAGTGTACACTCTTTTCATCTGGGTTTTATACACTTGCACATTGATACCCACTATCCACTGGATAGTCTATGCAAAGAGATTCAATTTTTCCATCTGGTGGATACGAGCAGAACACCACCCAAACAAATCAGAATCCAGGTAATCAAGGAAATCAACAACGGTAAACAGAGGTGTGATTGGCAGCCTTCACGGAATATTAACGAGTGAATGCCACGTGGAATACATCAGACTTTATTAAACCAGCTCTGAGAAATGATCGGATAAAGGCCGCTGCATCTGTAGTATACAGGCTGACACAAATAAGTGCCCTAAATGTGGATTTGTTGGAGCTTGTTTTACCCACTGTCTCTGGTCATGCAACAAAATCTCAGGATTCTGGGATAAAGTGCTATTATATATATCGCAAAAGTAACAAAAGTAAACTGGATAAAACACCCAATGCCCAGGCTGTTTGCAAACACGGAAGTCTGGTCGATCCAGATCAATCTAAATAAAAAAGTGATTCAACCATCAGAGATGATACTACTGGTGGCAAGGAAAGCGATAATTACCAAATGGATTGATAAGGAGGGACCAACTATAGATTTGATCCGAACACTTCTCACAAAATTAATCACAATTGACAAAATTTATACAATTATGCTGACAAAGAAAAATGATTACATTTTAAACAAAATGGGGGATGATAATTTCTTCACTTACTCCCCAAGAACAAGACAAATTCAGAGACAAGCAGCTTTATAAAGCTCAATAACCAATGAATTAGGCCAGGAACATTTGGAGAGGGGAGAGAAAACACAGAGACACCTACTGTAGTCCGGAGTGGATCAAAGGCCATTTTAGACTTGGTGGACCTGCGAGAAACTGTGCATGTATTGACTATTGACTTAGATAACCAACGGGCCATAAAAGGCGCTATGAGGAGGTAGTAGATAGAAAATACCAGATTAACATTGTTAAGGTTATTTTTGTTATTGTTATTTTTGTTATTCTCGTTTATACAGTAAACGTATATCTCAAATTTGCGAAGAACAAGAAAGGAAGAAAAAAAAAAGGGGGGGGGGACCAAATAGAACAGAGAAAGTAATCAAGGGAAGAGGGGGAATCGGAAGAAAATATACATGACATGGACATCATGGTTGACTGATAGACTGTAACGTTTGTGCTCGCCACAAACGGGGACCGGAACACGGGGCTGAGGTGGGGATGGATACACACTGACCTTAGGCCACGGAGTCAGGTCCGGAGTGCGGATTCCGTGGTCAGACATAGCCGGATCAGGGTTGGTGAAAGCAGCATAAACGTTATCCAGGCAGGGGTCAAGGCAGGGGTCAAGGCAGGTGGCACAGGAGCGGTGATCGAGGATACAAGCGAGGGTCGGCAATGGGAAGGCAGGTGTGAGGTGCTTCAGCATAGCAGCTTCAGCGTAGAAAACAGGAAGATCTTCAGGACAGGACTCCTGCAGCGATTATGCTCAGCCAAGCAGAAAAGGAACAGGAAGTCTTTTAAAGCAGACAGGAATAAGTAGCAGGGGAGGCGCGCTGGGGCACGGCCCCTGCTGAGGCTACGACAGGCTACAGTGAGTCCAGAACCACTGATTCCAATTGCCAAGTACAGGGAAAGCTTTGCCTGGAATCTCAATATCCTTGTAAGGGTGAGTTCCAGTCAAAGCCAGGACCGGAACCCTTATATAGACTAACCGACGGAATGTCTGATCGTTGGGCTCCTCTATTTCCGTCCTTCAGCCAAAACGCACGAATAAAGGGAATAAGATTAACGTATTTGACTACTATGTATCGACCTTATTGCACCATTATCGCATGTATCAAATGTACAACATATAACATGTAACATGCAATTGTAACTACCTCAATGGAATGCTATATCTAACTGAAATGTCCCAAATAAAAAAGAATTTTAAAAAAAAGTGACAAAGCAATATAAGTTTAAAGCATGATGAGGTTGTGGTGGTGAAGTGGGATTTAGATTGGCAATAGGTGGCGATGAAATAAATTATACAATTGAAATCATGAGAGGGTGTCCGCTGCAAGGTTGGTACTCCCGGGAATTCATTTACAATGGACATAGAATTTATGGCATACTGTAGTGATAGCCATTTCAGTCTCCCCAAGAATTGAACAGCATGATTGATGGGGATGTAGGTCATGCTTTGTTGATAATTTGTTGTCTATACAAGTTACAAACATCCATAGAGAACCCCAGGTAGAAATGGCATCATCATTAGGGTAGATTTCAAATAGGGCTAAAGGTTTTGTGAACATTTTGTAGGGGAAATAGATCAGACAACAATTTGGCAAAGATCCAGGCTTTCTAAAAATGTATAGCAGAAGTGTCTGTGAAGACGTTGAGGGAGAAATAGCGAGCGGCGGTTCCTGTTTTTGAGAAAGCTATAACATTGATAGGTCAGACTTTGCTGAGGCATCCATGGGATAGATTAGAGTGTATCTGGGGTATATTAGAAGTGCGAAAGAAGGTATGAAATGAAGGATAATGTGATAACTACTGTGACAACTTGAACCAAAGGACACAGCAGCTGATGAAATTCAAGATACACCTGGCGGGAAAGGGATGGGAAGGGGAAGGGAGAAACTCATGCTCAGCTAATTGCCATATGGGAAAACAATAAGAAGGGTAGAAGTGCTAGGCTGAAAAATGTACTAATAATGAACCAAAAGAGAAAGAACTCAGCTAAAGTAGCACTCACTAACCTTAGTATGTAGTATGGAATAAGTTAAAATTAATCTTTAATGAGTAAAGTACTGTATTAAAATAAAGTGTGCACATGAAGGACAAACTGACAAGTTGTAAAAGACCAAGCTCAACCTAATAAGAGGTATCAGCTCAAAGTAATAGAGGTGTGGTGCAATAGTCCACTCCTTAGGTATTAAGTTACAAATCCATATAAGTAACCCAACAGTGTCAATTTAGACAACACCCTGTATTGGGATGATGCCTTAGGGCATATACAAAGTCTAGTAGTGATAGTTTAATCTGTCAATATCCTAAAAGGTAAAGACGTAACTGTACATATAAGATGTCCTTAGGCGGAGGATCCCAAGTACAGCTACTGTAATTGTATGAAAACGCTATAGTTTGCTTCACTCTTAATGTGAATACTGACTTGTAATCTGAAGTCAATTATCATGCGTGTCTCCACCCTGTTAAAGGGTAATACCTCATTGTATCATTGAGGAACAGACAAGGTAGGTTAATTTGTATCTGTCTCGCAGTAGTAGATTAATTAAGGGGAAGGTAAAATATAAGTATCTATACCAGTGTTTCCCACTAATACTAATGCAGATGTATACAGATTATGCCAGTTGACACATAATTGTTCATGGTTACAATTACAGAAAACTTACTAAGATATTGATAGTGGTCTGAAACAGAGTTAAATAAGCAATTTAGTTTCCAGTCATTTGTACCTCTAGGTTAGAGATTGGTCATTGATATGAACATATACTAAAAATCTGAATAGATGTCAGATAAATTGCTGAGATAAAACACCCACTTATTGTATAGTGTGGTATAGTTTAACCACAAGTTAAGGCACTTTCTATAGTCACACAATTGTTGCATTATATGTATCTTTTCACATTATGCTCCATTATCATGTCACTAGATTCAATAAAATAAATCCCAAGAGTGTCATAATGGCTGCTAAGGATCCACTGTCCTCAAAATCGCAACTTTAATGATGACTCGGATAATAACAGACATTGAATGCTGTCTAAATTGGGCAGCCACCTCTTTAGTTTTGAATAGTTGGACTGCTTGGACATGTATATAGATATGTGGTGTTCTCCACCACTGTCCACAAGATCGCTACCTGTATCTTTTCACATTATGCTCAGTTATATTGCCATTTGATTATTAAAGTCATTCCCAAGAGTGTCATAATGGTTGCTAAGGATCTATATATTAAAGTGGTGTTCTCAACCACTGTCCTCAAAATTGCGACCTTAATGCTGACTCTTCCGGATAATAATAGACATTGAATGCTGTCTAAAAAGAACAGCCTCATCTCTAGCAGAGTATACTTGGGCTGCTAGGACTTTGTATATGTATATGTATACATGGTGTTCTCAACCACTATCTTCAAAATTGCAACCTTAATGCTGATTCTAATGGTAAGATATTGGGAAGAGCTAAGAGTGATACTGCCAGATATAATTAGGGGCACCCCACTATGAATCTCAGCAGTCATCTCGGTGCAAGTTAGTCTTCACCAGGGGGAGGATGTAGCGGAGCCCCTACCGTACCTCTGGTGCAGGGAACTGTTCCACGGCTCCTCGGAGAGATCGGGTACTGGTGGTGGCCATTTTGGAGGTAGCACGCATGCACGGAAGAAGCAGTGAGCGGCGGTCATGTTGGATGTGGCGCCGCATTGGAAGCAAAGGGAAATAGAGATTGCAGTGGCCATCTTGGATGGGGCAATGCCAGAAAAGGAAGGAAGGGAGCAGGGAGGAACCCAGGATATCCTCTGCAGGGATTGAGGATGACCTTGAGTCCTGCAAGGAGGAAGATAGTGTCGAGGGAGCAGTCAACATCCTGGATTAGGCCAGACCTTGCCCTTTATCCCCAGATAGCCTCTGTCACTCTAGTGGAGTATTAAAAAAAGTATGTGAGTTTAAGCAGCACTCCACTAGAAATAAAGTATCTCAGTGGATAAATAGATGATCAGGTGCGCGGAAACAGAGAGGGACCCCTCATGCATAATACATGCTGTATACTAAAGTCAACTAACCCTGGTATACTGTCAACTACCAGGATTAATATCTCTGAGTAAAGCACACAAATATGTAAACCTTACAAATGAGGTCCCCTAAACAGGCATACATGTATTAATCTGCATGTAAATCCTCAATCTCAGGAAAATGCAAATCTACACAGTACAAGCTACAAATGAGCAGACATTAGTGTCCTCATGTCTAACAGGATAATGTCCCCAATGTTAGCACAATTAAGCATAGATACTCTAAAGCCAAGCTTCAACAAAATAAAGTATGGGAGGAAGAGGTAAAAGATACAAATCCTCCAAGTGTGCTACTCATCAATGTGGATAGTTCTGCTCTCCTTGAGGGTTGTTGCAGTTGACTTTAGTATACAGCATGTATTATTTGACTTCTGTCTTCTTGCTGTTTTTTTGAGGGATGTTTAGGTGGAGGGATATTATAAAGGGAAGTACCACAGACTATTTTAGTTTGTGGGACGGGCCTGAGGAACTGGAATCTTTGTCCCTGAAACGGTTGTTACCCCCCTATAATATATCACCTTTACCTTACCATATGTTATACGTCACCCGTGTTTTTCTCTTTTTTTGTCTACTGCTTTTTCTTTTCCCCCTATAGTTGTTATTCCCCATGTTTTCCCCCATCTCCCTCCCTCTCCAGACGTGATATTTTGTGTAGCCCTCTTTTTTCATGTTAGGCTCCCTCCTAGCCTACAATAGGGTTGGCTTATGTTTTACATTTATTGTTTCAAAACATTACTGTTAGTTTTCCATTGATGTCTTTGAATAATTTTTTCATTTTTTGAGTCTAGTGAAATATTGTAGCGCCTGACATACTATAGGGATTATCCCTTACTTTAGAGACTGCAGTGTTCAGGGACATGTGTGAAACACTCCGGAAGGTGCTCGCACCACGTGGAGGCCTGGACCCTTAGGTGAGAGGAGATTGCTGTCGGAAGCCCTGCTGCGTGGAACCTGCTTCAGAATAATTGTAAAAGTTGCCCCTGTTGTACTGGAGTACCTAGGCAGGTAACATATGTGCACCAATGGTTCACAAGGGGGGGTGGAAGGTAGCACTGCCCTCTCACACAGTTTGGCTGGGATCTGCTTTGTGGACATTGAGTTACAGGTGCCCAGGGCACCCTCAGTACTTTGGGGGAAACCACCATTATTATTGTTATGTATTGTAGGTATTGTTATGTTGGTGTCATTATATTATGTATGAGTAAAATGTGTTTATATACATTGGTTAAATTATTATTAGTGCGTATTGTTTCTTATGGGATCCACATAGGTGGAGGCGCTGCACCACGAGAGATAGCATAATACATCAACCAATCCAGTTGATTGACCATGTGTTTCCTGAAATCAGAGGTTACTTACAGAAGAAGAGTCTTCAAGCAATAGACGATCGAGGGCTTCATGGCAAATTGAGGATCCAATGTCAACGACCCAGGATTGCCATGAATTACAAATAAGCCATTGAGCCTGGATTTATTTTTAATTTTGGCATTTTTTGCCATCAGGCTTGGATTGTGCATTTTTTTGCTTAGAAGTATTTATTTATTTTGCCATTGGGAATGGATTTTGTGGTTGCCCATCTTTACTAGATTGGTTCCAGGTGGCTGCAGTCATGAAGATGGCCTTCATCCTGACTAGGGTAAATACAGTAAAATTATTTTTATTTCAGGTCCAATTTGATTGCCAATGTGGCTATCTAGCCCCCATTAAGATGACCTAGGTAGCCACAGTGACAATAAATAGATTTATGATTGTGATGTTGTTGTTTTTTATTTTTTTATGGTTGCACATCTTTACTTTATTGGTTCCTGGTGGCTGCAACCAAGAAGATGAAGATGGCCATCATCCCGACTGGGGTACTTACAGTAATCCAATTGTTATTGCATGTCAAATTTGATTGCCAATGTGGCATTCTAGGCCCCAATTGAGATGGGCATAGTGGCCACAGTGACAATAAATTAATTCATAATTGCAATGTTGTTGGTTTTTTAAAACTATTTTTAATGTGGGGTTTTGTAGTATCTATCTGTATTGTAATTGTGAATGCCTAAAAGCCCTAATAGCCGCATTTGACACATTAGTCTAGGTAGGGGGATAGGTTTGTTGGGAGATGTGGAGTGGGAGGGAGGCTGATGGGGGTAGTTGCCCCGGGGAGGATGGGGGAAAGGATGGTAAGGTTTAACCCCTTGTTTGCCTTATAATTTAGTAAAGTATCGTGTAAGGATTTACTAGCCACTAAGGTAGCAAAGGGGGTAGGAAGTTATATTTAATTTTGTTGTTTTCCCAAGTTTTATTATAGGTTACCATTGATTCCCAATATGGCTATCTAGGTCCAAATTGAGAGGGGCTATATAGCCACAGTGACAATCAATGGCTTTATTTATAAATATCTTATTTTTTATAAATATTTTTTTTAGGTAGTAGTTTTTTTCATGTATATGTTTTGGTATTTAAAATGGACAAAAGCCCTATTAACCACATTTAACTAATTGGCTATTGGCCATTAGTATAGAGGGTGCGTGTTAGGTGTGTTGGGGTATGGGTGTATGGTGTAGGGGTAAGGGTGTGGGTGATGGGTGTAGTTGAGCCAGCGAGGGTGGTTATACCAACCCCGAGGGTGGTGGTATGGGTTAACACTTTAATTAATTTAGCTGTTACTAAAGCATTGCATGCCCTAAGCATTTCACTAACCACTAAGGTGGCCAAGGGGGGTAATAGTGTAGTTTTATGTTGATGTGGAAACCCATGACTAGTTGACAGCTTGGACCACTAAGGGGTTAATTTTTACTGCAATGTGTTAAAAGAAAAATTCTATCACCTATTCCATGCAGGTTAGATTATCTTGGCTATGTATAAAATGGGCAATATATTAGCCAATATATATATATATATATATATATATATATATATATATATACACGCAAGGCTAGGCTAACACCAGCCTGGAGTAGCTGGGAAAAAAAGTGTGTTATTTCTACAGTTAATTCCGATAAAAATCAGAATGTGATATAACACCTACAAATGCGGTATTGTGACAATTTCTTCAAGATACAATCTTTTTAACATATCTGATAAAAAATGGGTTATTTTTACCAGGGTACCATTGATATATTGCACTACTGTATAATAATAACATATTTTTAGGTCGATAATATCACATTTTATGTTAACGAAGCTTGATGTTTCCAGGCCATAGACTTTTAAACTAGTTCTTGCCCAATCTTCAATACAGTCAGTTAATTCTTTTTTTTAAATAATGTATTTGTTTATAAAAAGAAAGAAATGTAAGTCTGTGTACTTTACACGGGAAGCTCAGTTTGTCATTTTCAAATTTTATTTAAATTACTTTTTATGATTATTGTTGTGTCAACACACATCAGAGACACACAGATATCTAATTTTGGGGGTCTTTTTACATAGCAAAGCTTTTATTAAAACTAACATATGGTTACAGCTACAGAATTCCTGAAATAGCACAGTATAACGTGTATATTTTTGTTGGGCTAATGAAAAGGTAATCATACTTCACTGATAATGCTTATTTAGTTATGTTTACAATAGCTCATTTTCTAAGTGCATACAATGTGAAAGTAGATGTATATATCATTAGTCTGTGGATTCTACATTTGCATCTCCTATCGTTTAATTACAGTTTGCTATTTATAAGCTATACAATCCCCCTTGCCTTAAATATGCAGATCTCAGCACACAAAATGTGTCACGATAAAGCATCTAAAAGTTACATTTGGTATGCATTATGGCAACCAAGAAGTTATCCTTTCTGCTAAATGTGTTTTATGAAGAGATGTGAAAACATTTTGCAAGACAATACTGCAAATACAGTATACTGTGGCAATTTTTCCCCTTTTTTCCATTTTTGAACGCTCACATTTTTCCAAACGTTCGCGAGGAGTTCGCAATTTTTTTTTTCAAAGTCTTTAACGAAAATATAGATCAGACTTTGACATTCACCAGACGAAAATGACCTTGAAATAAGGTTTGAAAGAGGGAGGGAAGAAGAGAGAGACATAGGGGCCTATTCACAAAGCAGTGTTTTTGCGTCCAACTATGGGGCTTATGCAGTAAGCGCCGATAAGCCACTTATCGAGGCCTTTTCACCAAAAAGGCCTACTGCTATTCAGTAAGCCCTGATAAGTTGCCGATAAAAGCCCTTTTCGTCAATTTATTTTTCAGAGGAAAAAAATCGCCAAACAAGCGGCGAGAAGCCACTTATCAGCTAATCGCGGCTCTAGATATTTCTTCTCAAAATCCTCCCGCCAGGAAAAGTTGGCAGGAAGAAGGTGAGAAGCAGTCTGCGAGTGTCTGGGGACCCTCGGGTGGTCTCTGCGGGTGTCTGTGGGCCCTTGGGTGGATCTCGTGGGTGTTTGGGGGTCCTCAGGTGGTCCCCGTGGGTGTCTATGGGTCCTTGGGTGGTCCCCACAGGTGTCCGGGGGTCCTCTGGTGGTGTCCGGGGGTCCCCCATGGCCTGCGGTACCAATCCTGTTGCAAAACAAAATGTGGAATACATTGCAATAACTTCACCCCCAATATATACAGTACAGTAATGGGCAAAATAACTATTATCCAGAAAGAATACAAGAAAAAATACAATCAAATTGTCCCTAACCCCTTAATCAACTTAGCAGTTAATAACCGCTATGGTAATTAAGGGGTTAACACCCATCTCACGCTACCCACCCAGGAGGCCTAAGCACCAACCTCGGACCCACTATACCTACCCTGTACCCATTGATTGGCACAGTGGTATATCATACCCATATAATATAGAAATGATAAGCCACTATATCACTAAATGGTCAACCTAATAAAAATAATTAAGGCCAAAAATAAACAATAATTACATAAATACAGAAGCACCTTACCACCCAACAATAAAAGAACTAAATAGCCTAATAGTACACATCACAAATAATTATCTATCATTCAAGAAATAAAGCACTAACCAACAAAACAATTAATTACTTTTAAACACTAGCCAACAAAACAATTAATGAATGTAAACCAGTAGCTAACAAAAGAAATAATTAATTCAAAATGCTATACAATCGGAAAATGAAATAAAAACAAGACATCCAAATTCAAAACAATTTAATCCAAACAATAAACAGAAATCAAATAAATTACAATCAATAGAAAACAAGCATTTGCCAAAACATGCAATGTCTTACTATGGTAATCAAGCAGCTTTAATTTAATTTGTATTAATAATGTGCAGGAGCAGGGGGTCTCCTGAGATGAACATCACTGATTCCAGCCTCGGGGACCCACTGCTTCCCGAGTTACAAGCCCTGGTATGGGGTGCCGGTATCTCCTCCAGTATTTAAATGCTACAGTCATGTGACGCAGACGATTTAAAAATGGTGGCGATACCGGCGCCCTATGCCCCATACTGGGGCCTGTAACTCGGGAAGCAGGGGGTCCTGAGGCAGAAATCAAAGCGGTTCAGCTCAGGAAACCCCTTGCTCTCGCACACTATTAATAACATTTACATTAATGCAGCTTCATTACCTTAGCGGATAGCCGCTAAGGCAATGAAGGAGTTAAGGCACAATTACAGGTTTATTGGTGGCAATTGCCCCATTAAACACTGCAATATGTACTACCCACCAATACACAACCCACCCCCTGTGCCCCCAAAAACCCCTTAACCCCCCTAACACACTTTTATTTGTTTATATGTACAGGAATGATACCAGAAGCCGGCGGGGGCCCTCGGGTGGTCCTCGTGGGTGTCTGGGGACCCTCGGTTGGTCCCGTAGGTGTCTGGGGGCCCTCGGGGGGTCCCTGTGGGTGTCTGGGGGTCCCCGCTAGCCTGCGGTACCAATGCTGTGCCTAAAATACTACTGTACAGTAATGGGCAAAATTACTGTTATCCAGATATGGATAATAGTGCATTTGCCCATTTAAAATTAAATATTAACCAGAAGAAATAAAGTAAATAAAACTTGCACTCACCCCTGCCAGCCTGACACGATGCAGGCCGTCCTCATCCTCATCACCGTCCATGTCCTCCGTTGTCAGAAACAATACAATAAAAATACAATCTAATGGCCCCTAACCATGTAAACATCTTAGCGGTTAGTAACCACTACAGAAATTAAGGGGTTAACACACCCTCCCCCACTACCCACCCAGGAGGCCTAACCACCCTCCCCAGGCAACTACCCCCACCCTCCACCCATTCATTGGTACAGCGGGTACATCATGCTCATATAATATGGGCATGATTTGCCACTATAGCAATAAATGGGGAAGCTAAAAAAAACAGGCCCAAAATAAAACATATTACACAGAAAAATAAAAACAATTACAAATGTCAATAATCCAATTAATTGGCGCAGTGGGTACATCCTGCCCATATAATATGGGCATGATTTATCACTATGGCAGTCAATGGTCAACCTAAAAAAGAAACAACCACCAACCATGAAATCAAAACAACCACCAAATAAACAACAATAAACAAGTAAATACCACAAAATTACCAGCAATCAATTAAGCAAATAGCAAATAAACACCAGATTTAACAATTAAAACAAATACATCAATAAATAAAAGAAAACTCCAAATAAACACCATTATTAAAAAGCAAAATACCAAAAATAAACTACAATTAAAAAGCAAACAATAAAAAAGTAACAGAAATAAACTATTGAAAACATAAATAAATAGCATAAATATTTAAAAGCAAAGAACCAAAATACATTTAAAAGAAATAAAAGAAGGCATTTGCCAAAAAAAAAAGCATTGCTTGTCACTGTATGTATAGCCCTAAAGGGACATACATAAATACATTGGCAATCAATGGGCAATGAAAAATATTTAAATAAAAAAAACTGAAATGAAAAACCTGTAAAGAAAAATCACATACATTCAATGTTTTTTGTTACCTTTAGATGTCTTCACCCTCCAATTCCTGTGGTCTCAGCAAGCACTCAAACAAACCCACGATCCAAAACAGCAACGGGCATCAGGTAAAGTCCAAAGTCCTTTTCTTCTTTCTTTATCTTCATCTGTTAATTATAATCCATTTGGGGGTCTTCTTTCTAACTGCGCGCCTCTCACAGGTGATCACGGGGGTTTTATTTAATTTTAAACATTACAGAAATGTAGCAGGGGGTCTCCGGAGCTAAACCACATTGATTTCAGGTCCAGGGACCCCTTACTTCCCGAGATACAGGTCCCGTTATGGGGTGCCGGTATCCCTGCCATGTTAAAATCCTGTGGGTCACGTGACCGTGGGATCTAAACAAAGCAGAGTGACACCGGCACCCCATAACGTATCTCGGGAAGTTGGGGGTCCCCGAGGCTGAAATCAACTTTATTTAGCTCAGGAGACCACCTGCTCATGCACACTAGTATCAATCCTCCCACCCCCCCCCCAAATAAAAAAATCATTACCTTAGCGGATAGCTGCTTAGGTAATGAAGCTGCTTACATTTTATTTTTATTTATAGTGTGCGTGAGCAGGAGGTCTCCTTAGCTGAACAAAGTTGATTTCACCCTCGAGGACCCCCTATTTCTCGAGATACTGGCCCCAGTATGGGGTGTCGGTATCCCCGCCATGTTAATGAAGGTGTTAAGGCAGACTACAAGGTTTATTGGGGTCAGAGGGGGTGATTGAAGGGGGTAATAGCCCCAGGATTGTTGGTTAGGCCTCTTGGTGGGCATTGGGAGGGGCTAACCCCTTCATTACCTTAGTGGTAGTAACCGCTATGGTAACGAAAGGGTTAACCCCTTCCACTACACACCGAGGCCTGACCACCCACCCTGTGGCAACTACCCCCTTCACTTAATCCCTCTACCCACAATCAACATTAAAATATCTACTACCTACTGTACCAATATGCAACCCACCCCCTGTAAGCCCAACAACCCCCCTAACATATACAGTACAGCAATGGGCAAAATTACTATTATCCAGATATTGATAATAGTACATTTGCCCATTTAAAATAAAACATACAGTAAATCAGCAGCATAAAGTAGGTTAAACTGGCACTTACCCCTGCCATGATGAAGGCTGTTCTCATCCTCATGACCGTCCTTGTCCTCCATTGGCATCAAGAGCACAAAAAAAATCTATTTTGACTGGCATGGTGGCACTCCCATGCCCAGTGGGCATGAGCTGCCACTGTGCCAGGCAACATGCATGCTGCCAATCTTCAAAACAAGCCACTAATAAAATACACATTAAATTTTAAACTTAAAAATGCCACCAAAAAAATTGGCTGGCATGGTAGCACTCCAATAACCTGTTGGCATGAGATGCCACTATGCCATGCAATGGGCAACTTGCAAAAAATAAAAACATGCATAAAATAAAACACAGTGCTTTTCCTAAAAAATAAAAAGGCCAAAAAAAATTTGAATTGCATGGTGGCACTCCCAAATGTGTAACAGGCTTATAAAAGCCTCTCCGGTCAGAGCATCACGATGGAGCGCCCCACTTCACTTTCCTCCGACGGAGCCACAGACTCCCTAGATGGCGAGGATGACCGGATCACCTCGGTAACGTTGATGGCAAGCAGCGGTCCCGCTCTTGCCCCACCAACAGAAGTGTGGCCACCTCCTCCAGGGCAGTCATTTCTCCAGGTAAGTCAATTACTACAGATGCCTGCGGAACGTGTGCACAAGGCAAACAAGGTATGCAAAAGCACAATATTACTCTGACAATCTCCACCAAAATACATCAAACCCAGCTAACTTCTGGAAGGTTATCAACAATATATTCCAGCCTCCTAACCATCAACAACCAAGTAATATCACTAAGGGGGATATTACTCTGACAAACCCCACTGACATTGCAAATGCATTCAATGATTACTTTGTGGGGTGTGCCACTAACTTATTAGCGAAACGCAGCACAAACCCCAAACCTGAATCTCATCCTGGGAGTACCCCTATAGTCCCACCCCCTCCCAACACTGCCCACAATTTTCAATTTAGCCCAGTATCTGAAGAGGAGATTACACAAGCGCTCCTCAAACTAAAACTAAGCAGCCAATGTGGACCCGACTTACTACAATCTAGGTTCCTACGACTTGGTGCCCCAGCCATTGCCAAACCAATTGCGTCCATAGTCAACTCTATCCTGTCTGCAGGCCATATCCCTAGGACCTGAAAAACTGCCAGAGTTGTCCCAATCTTCAAAAGTGGGGACAAAAACACTGTCTCAAACTACAGGCCAATCTCACTTCTCCCAATTCTATCCAAAGTTATGGAAAAATGTGTCCACTCCCAATTATCGATTTCTACACCAAGACAAATTTCCCTAGCCAATTCCAGTCTGGGTTTCGTCCCAAACACTCCACCGTAACTACCCTGCTAAAAGTTTGCAATGATATCCAGTGCGGAATGGAACGGGGACAACTCACTGGTGCAGTATTCCTAGATTTTGCAAAGGCTTTTGACACAGTTGATCATGTTATCCTGCTTAACAAACTCCAGAGCTCTGGAATAGGGAAACATGCTTTAAACTGGTTTCAGTCCTACCTATCAGGAAGATCCCAACATGTGTCCATCTCAGGCTCTAACTCCAACCCCCTTGATATCACCTGTGGTGTCCCGCAAGGCTCTGTTCTGGGTCCCCTACTCTTCTCAGTGTTCATTAATGATCTTCCCACAGCTTGTAAGGAAGCCTCAATACACATGTATGCAGATGACACAATCCTGTATGCACACAGCCATAGCCTCTCTGACCTTCAACACATACTTCAGTCTGACTTTTTGAGACTCGAAAACTGGATTTCCCAAAACAAACTGTTTTTAAACACTGACAAGACGGTAACAATGGTATTTGGGACCAAGACTAAATTTGTAAAGCTTCCAGTGACTGAGCTCCTAATTAGAACCAACGCTAAAACCACCCTAACACCTGTCACTAGTTTTAAATACCTGGGCTTATGGTTTGACTCCCACTTAACATTCAGGATGCACATTGATACCCTGACAACCAAGACCTATGCCAAACTAGGGGTACTTTACAGGAACAAATCCTCCCTAAGTCTCCTGGTCAGAAAGCGTATTGCACAGCAGATGCTATTGCCAATTATTGACTATGGAGACATAGTATATGGCTCGGCTCCTCAAACCCACCTTAGCAAACTTGACACCCTCTACAATTCAATTTGTCGTTTTGTTCTCCAATGCAACTACAACACACATCACTGCGAAATGCTCAAAGAACTAGATTGGTCATCACTAGAGTCTAGGCGCAAAGTTCACCTTTCCTGTCTCACCCTCAAATACTTTCTGGGCAAGCTACCCAGCTACCTGAACAAGCTCCTCACCCCTACCACATGCAGTACCTATCACCTGAGATCAGACTCCAAAAGACTATTCATGGTCCCAAGACTCAACAAAGTATCCGGACGTTCCTCCTTCTCCTTCCGTGCACCCCAAAACTGGAACAACCTACCAGAGACTCTCATATCCACCACCAGCTTAAGTTCTTTCAAATCTAAGGCTGTCTCACACTTTAATCTGGTCTGTAACTGTTCCATACGCTCATAATATATATTTTCTTTAACTGTGCATGCAATGTCTTGTATATAATGTATACCTTCTTCATTTATGTAACTGTATTTGTAACCATGTATTATTTTGTTTTACTCTGTGCCCAGGACATACTTGAAAACGAGAGGTAACTCTCAAAGTATTACTTCCTGGTAAAATATTTTTATAAAAAATAAATAAAAAAAATAAAAATTAGGTAAATCTGGGAAGAGACATACGGTTCCCTTGGAGTATCTGCTCCTGATTCAGCAGTCCAATCTGTATAAGTTTGTAGATAGGCCACACTCTCTACTCTCCGCTCAGGGTGGCACAAATTGTACTGTAGATCACCATCAGCCAACTCTGCTCCTCCTTGCACACTTTTGCAAAAGAAAGCTTACAACTCTGCAAACCTTGCCACGCGGTTCTCTCATTTTTGGTGAGAACCTCTATTTCATGCTCTGTATTGCTATAGCTCCTTCTGGAGGTTCTGGTCTCCCGATCTCCGAGAGCCCCTCCCCCCCCTGGGATGCTACACACAAGTGGACAGTTCTGATAGCACACACTGCGGCTCCCTGTGCTGGGGACCGCTATAGTATTGCTGCAGCTCCTCAAACTGAGGTTCTGGACTCCTGAATGTCAAGAGCCTCTCCTCGGACACTACCCACACATACTGTACTTAGTGTGGGTAGATATGTTGTAGCTCCCTTCAGGTGGTTCTGGTCCCATTGAGACCCAGCAATCCAGGTAGCCTACAAATACATCTTCTGTGAGAACTGGCCCTGATACGGTGTTTTTCAAGAATCTCTCAGCTTGGCATAAAGATGGACATTCATGTGGTAGTTTCCTCTTCAGGGGGTTCTGGTCCCTTGGATCCCAAGAGCCCCCAGGTACACGATCCATAATTCTGAGAGAACTGGCCCTGATACAGTGGGTTTCAATGACCTCTCAGCTTGGCATACTAGGAGATCCCTTAACTGCACAGCTTGCCTGCTTTCTGATCTTAGATCTCAGCAGTGCCTCCAAATGTAACCCATATTTCCCCACCCTAAGGAAGATTTACTGCAGTTACCTGGTGTTGGTGCTACCTGTATGGCTCACAGGATGCTCTGAGCATCCGCCGGTGGTAGTGGGAATAATAAGGACAGGCTTTTAGGGATCTTGACAGCTACTTGCTCTGTATTGCAGCGCTTCCATTCCACCAGGGCCTATAGGAATAGGTGCAGTCACCTGTGGAAAACACTCACGCCCTCCCTGAAGAAACTGCAGTCTCAGGCAGGAGTATAAAACGAGTAATGGTTCTTCATTTTTTCATCAGTACATCACAGCAGTATACCAACATATACACTCTCTTGGTCCCGGGACTCAACCCCCAGGACTTGAGGCCCCAAAGGTCTATCCCTGACTCTCATACTCCCTGGTGGAATATGGGGTATAATATCCCACCCCCTGAGGGAGGGGAAGGAAGGGGAACCAGAGCCCTGGCTCCACACTTCCAACACCCTTAAATTTAGGGCTGCAGCCCCTTTTGTACCCAGGGGAGGATCCTAGGTCTGAGCCCCTGATAGGGCAGTACCCAGGCCTTAAGCTTACCCCCCTGTCACTCAAGGGAGTTGTTTACAGCAGCGACAGGGAGCATGGATTTAACCCTCACTGCCTGCGCTAGTACTGATGCAGCCACAAGTATCTGAACACTTGCCTGGGAAAATCTGGGGCAATACCCCAGTAATGCTGCAACATTTCTGTAACATTTCTGCATACAGACTAATGGCCCATCGGATTAACACAGCGGGGGTTCCTGGCAGTCTCATTCAAATTGAATGAGACTGCCAGGGACCCCCGCTGTGTTAATCCGATGTGCCATTAGTCTGTTTGCAGAAATGTCACAGAGATGTTGCAGCATTACTGGGAGATTGCCACAGATTTTCAAAGGCAAGTGTTCGAATACTCATTGCTGCATCTATACCAGGGCTTATGTGTTAGGTAAGGGGATTTAGTAGCCATGGGGATATCTGGCTACACATTATATTCAGTACCTCTCCAAGCACAGAGGGTATGGTAGATGGTAGTTTTAGTCTTGCGAACTTCAAAGTTTGATCAATATT
Source organism: Ascaphus truei (assembly GCF_040206685.1). NCBI lineage: Eukaryota > Metazoa > Chordata > Amphibia > Anura > Ascaphidae > Ascaphus > Ascaphus truei. The sequence continues at coordinate 301,785,328 of NC_134486.1, read as the reverse complement.
TTCGCAATTCTATTTCACTTTCCAAATTTCAAACACATTTTTAATGGTAAAAGTTTTGATCGAAGTTTCCAGCTGTTTAAAAAACTTTGAACGAACTGTAGGCGAAGTCAACTTTGGCCATTTCGCACATCTCTAGTTGTATGTTCTGCTTGCATAGGGATCTGTGTCCTAAAAGCTTAGGTTTTGCATACTGTAGATTGAATTTGTAGACCCAGGTTATTAACCCCATCAGTGCCAGAGAGTCCTGTCACCTTCATGAACAGCCTCTAAGAAACCGGCAAAGGAACCATGACATACAGCATCAAGTGGGCCTCTATGGTGGACGCTGCACGTCAATAGGGCATTGAAGGGGTTAAACAATGATGTCTGTACTACATGTATGTCTTTTTAAGCCAATAGTTTTACTGTCAACTTTCTCTGATGGTTTATACTACAATGACAGGTAGGGAGAGGCAATGTATGGAATAAGGCACTGTGAGCTTCAAAGGCCTAACAGTAATTCCTTAGAACCAGAGACCCTAAGGGTTATCCACAGGATACTGTATCTGAATCATTGCAGCCTAACAGGAATGAAAATAATGAATGTTCTGTACAACTCATAGTTATAATAATCATCATATGATTATATGTATCATGGCCCTAACCTGCAATTTGAAAGTAGAAATGGATAGAATACCACTATGACAAAAAGCAGATCATTCATTTCTCCTTCAAGGTTACATAGGGTGTCTTTTAATGTAATACATACGCATCCAACAGATTCCCCTGAGAATGAGTATATGAGTACCATTAATATTTTACCCACTGGGAGAGAATTATTAAGTATTCTATACTCCCTGATTACATTGGAAATGACAGAATTTCCCTCTCATGAACACGCAGTCATAAAAGTGTCCCTCGTCAAGGCAAAGTGACAGGTGTTTGAGCAGCACAAATCATATTTCAACTGGGGGTTCATTGTGTGTGTAAATCTCATATTTTCTTTCTCTGGCTCTCTTGGAGAACCTATTACAGGACTTTCGCTGGAAATGAATAGCTTTACTGCTTTACTCCTTTTTATTTTATAAACTGTCTGATCTTATTTGTATGACATTTTGTCATTCATTCATTTGTCTGTAACAAGCACTGTACGCCTTTACTTATATTAATTCTAACATTTTATATTGAATGTGTTTCAGCTCTAATTGATCCAATTACCTTTGAAGCGATTGCTCTTATGTTTGGAAACATAATGCTAAATTGGGTTTTTGTTTATTTGTATATTCTTCTGGGAACAAGTACTCCAGAAATGTAAGCCCTTAAATTAATCCTGGTGGCGGAAGTGTAATAGGGGTATAGTTTGATGTTTTGGGGGGTTGAGGGTGAATACACAATTAGAGTACCCTGCAGGGAGGTGAGTGGAACAACTGGGCAGCCAGTTGTTTTTACCCCTTTCACACATACAGTATGTTGTGAGTCAGAGAGAACAATAGAGCTATAAAATGTGTGAGAGCTCAACAGAGCTCTACAAAGTAAAAGAATGAGAACAAATTAGCTATATAAAGTGAGTGAGAGGAAGAGAGAGCAACAGAGCTACACAAAGTGAAAAGAAGTAGAGTGCTATACATAGTCATTGAGAGAGTAACAACTATACAGAGGCCTGGAAACATCAACAATTTTTTATAGGAGTTTGAAAAAAAAAAAAAGGCCTAGCACCGTTTTTTTTGGTATTATTCACCATACATCCCATTCTGATATTTATCGGAACGGGATTAACGGCTGAGATACCGCAGTTTTTTTTATCGCCTACTCCAGGCTGGTGTAACCCGTTTTGTATGTATGTATGTATGTATGTATGTATGTATATATATATATATATATATACCAATATACATATACATATATATATATATATATATATATATATATATATATATATATATATATATATATACATATACATATATATATACACATATACACATATATATATACACACACATATATATATATACATATACATATATATATATATATATATATATATATATATATATACATATATACATATATATATACATATATTATACAGTGGTTGACAAATCACCAAAAAATCTACTCGCCACACAAAAAAATTTACTCGCCACCTAGTACCAAACGTGTGCTGCTTGGGCCAATATTTACTCGCCCGGGGGTTAAATCCACTCGCCCGGGGTGAGCAAATGTATAGGTTTGTCGAACCTATACATATATATATATATATATATACAGTGTTCGACAATTATATACATTTACTCGCCCGGGGCGGGTGGATTTAACCCCCGGGCGAGTAAATATTGGCCCAAGCAGCACACATGTGTTTTTTAAATATCCCGTGCTCGCGCTGCTGCTTTTCCCGCGCTCGCACTGGAGAAAAAAAAAAGCCGGAGGCGGGTTCATGTTGTTGGGGGAGATTACCCCGCCTCCGGCTCTCTGAGCAGTGGCTTCCCTCCTCAGCGCTTCTACTCCTCCCCCTTCCGGCAGCCAGCCCCTTCCACGCCTGTCTGCCTCAGGCCCCTGCAGGGTCATCTGTCGCCCCCCCCCCTCCCTTCCATCAGGCTATCTGTCGCTCCCCCCCCTCCCTTCCATCGGGCCATCTGTCGCTCCCCCCCCCCCTCCCTTCCATCGGTCCATCTGTCGCCCCCCCCCTCCCTCCCATCGGGCCATCTGTCGCCCTCTCCTCACTTAAATCGGGCCATCTGTCCCCTACCCAGTCTGTCAGTCAGTCAGTCACCTACCCAGTCTGTCAGTCACCTACCCAGTCTGTCAGTCAGTCAGTCAGTCACCTACCCAGTCTGTCAGTCAGTCACCTACCCAGTCAGTCAGTCACCTACCCAGTCAGTCACCTACCCAGTCAGTCAGTCAAGTCAGTCACCTACCCAGTCAGTCAGTCAGTCACCTACCCAGTCAGTCAGTCTCCCTCTCTCCCCCACTCTCTCCCTCTCTCCCCCACTCTCTCCCCCACTCTCTCCCTCTCTCCCCCACTCCTCCCTCCCATCGGGCCATCTGTGCCCCCCCCTCCCATCGGGCCATCCGCCCCCCCCACCCCAATCTCTCCCGGCCTCCGTGACCCCGCGTGACAGCTCGGATCAGCCCGTCGTGAGAAGATGGTCTCCTCCTTCACCATCTTCAGCCACTGAGCTGAGGCTGCCGCTGCCCTCATGTCCCGGCCGCATCACTAGCCCCCCCACTCCTCTCTCCCCTGTGTCCGGATCCTTCACTGCCACCCGGTGACCCACGTGACAGCCGCCGAGGGCGACACCCGGCCTGCCGGTTCCTCGCCTGTCACAGAGACCGGAGACCACAGCGATCCACGGTGAGTAAGGGGGAAGGGGGGAAGAGTGTGTGTGTGTGTGTGTGTGTGTGTGTGTGTGTGTGTGTGTGTGTGTGTGTGTGTGTGTGTGTGTGTGTGTGTGTGTGTGTGTGTGTGTGTGTGTGTGTGGGGGGGGTGGGGGGGGGGAAGGTGTGTGTGTGTGTGTGTGGGGAGGGGGGAGAGAGAGACCACAAGTAGTCAGTCACCCACCCAGTCAGTCACCTACCCACCCAGTCAGTCACCTACCTACCCAACCACACACCCACCCAGTCACCTACCTACCCAACCACCCACCCACCCAGTCAGTCAGTCACCCACCCAACAAGTCAGTCACCTACCCACCCACCCAACAAGTCAGTCACCTACCCACCCAGTCAGTCACCTACCTACCCAACCACACACCCACCCAGTCACCTACCTACCCAACCACCCACCCACCCAGTCAGTCAGTCACCCACCCAACAAGTCAGTCACCTACCCACCCACCCAACAAGTCAGTCACCTACCCACCCACCCAACAAGTCAGTCACCTACCCACCCACCCAACGAGTCAGTCACCTACCCACCCACCCAACAAGTCAGTCACCTACCCAGTCTGTCAGTCAGTCAGTCACATACCCAGTCTGTCAGTCAGTCAGTCACCTACCCAGTCTGTCAGTCAGTCACCTACCCAGTCTGTCAGTCAGTCAGTCACCTACCCAGTCTGTCAGTCAGTCACCTACCCAGTCAGTCAGTCACCTACCCAGTCAGTCAGTCACCTATCCAGTCAGTCAGTCACCTACCCAGTCAGTCACCTACCCAGTCAGTCAGTCAAGTCAGTCACCTACCCAGTCAGTCAGTCACCTACCCAGTCAGTCAGTCAAGTCAGTCACCTACCCAGTCAGTCAGTCTCCCTCTCTCCCCCACTCTCTCCCTCTCTCCCCCACTCTCTCCCCCACTCTCTCCCTCTCTCTCCCTCTCCCCCACTCTCTCCCTCTCTCCCCCACTCTCTCCCTCTCCCCCACTCTCTCCCTCTCCCCCACTCTCTCCCTCTCTCCCCCACTCTCTCCCTCTCTCGCCCTCTCTCCCTCTCCCCCCCTCTCTCCCCCACACTCTCTCCCTCTCTCCACCACACTCTCCCTCTCCCCCTCTCTCCCCCACTCTCTCTCTCCCCCACACTCTCTCCCTCTCTCCCCCACTCTCTCCCTCACTCTCTCCTTCTCTCCCCCACTTTCTCCCCCACTCTCTCTCTCTCCCCCACACTCTCTCCCTCTCTCCCCCACTCTCTCCCTCACTCTCTCCTTCTCTCCCCCACTTTCTCCCCCACTCTCTCTCTCCCCCACACTCTCTCCCTCTCCCCCCCTCTCCCTCTCCCCCTCTCTCCCCCTGTCTCTCCCCCACTCTCTCCCTCCCTCTCTCCCTCTCTCCCCCACTCTCTCCCTCTCTCCCCCACTCTCTCCCTCTCTCCCCCACTCTCCCCCACACTCTCCCTCCCCCACTCTCTCTCTCTCGCCCCCACACTCTGGATTTGGATATCTTATTTACCCTATATATCTTAACTGCCCTATACTACACCGAAATAACCGATACTGCTGTCTTCCAGATCTGACTCAAGCTTCACACGGAAGACATCAGAAGACAGGTAGGGAACACATCCCCTCCAATGTATAACATTGCGGGAATGATGGTACCTGGACATTGAGGGACTGCGGATCAGGTAAGATCCCAGGCGGGATTGCTGCTTCAGATATTGTGAAGTGGGGACGTCCAGACACTGGTTATGGGGTTCAGGAAACTAGTCATTCACACCTGGCTTTTATTTCTAGATCCGACATTTACACAAACACACACACACACGTAACAAGGACTAATTGTAGTATAATGTAATACAATAAATACATTTATGTCAAAAACGAATGATTTTATGACTAGGAATTTATTAAATGTATTTTATTTATATATTTTATTTTAAAGCGGGGTTGGAGGCGGGACTAGGGTTGGGGGCGGGACTAGGGGCGGAGTTGGGGGCGGGACTAGGTGGCGAGTAGATTTTTTGGTTGGGCGAGTAGATTTTTGGGTGATTTGTCGAACACTGTATATATATATATATACCTTAAAATAAATTACAGCAAATATTAATTATTTAGAAGCCCCAATTGGTCAATCAGTAATGGTTTTCCATGATGAGAGAGAGATCCAAAATGAATGAGGGAGAACAACAAAACTATACAAAGTGAGTAGGAAAGAGAAGTAGAGGGGGAGAGAAAGCAACAAAGTTATTCAGTTAGTGAGGGAGAAACACTAACAGATCTATACTACTGTAACTTAGAGAGCTCATAGTCTACTGTAGGTTTTGGTGCTGCATACTGTACTGTAACCCCTAAGAATTACTTTAAGGGTTCCATGTAAAGTTACTGTAATTCATCCCAGTGTTGTGATAATAGGGTAAGGAAATTGATTATTGAAAAATTAGGTGCAATACATCTGAATGTTAAGGCATTGGTAGCTAGAGCATATTGTTTTGCAGTGCTTGTAATTTCACACTCACAGTCAAGTGATTAAGGAGATATACAAAAATCCCTCATTGTGCTCATGTTGCCTTTAATATTACTTATTACTGCAACAAAAATTTACAATAGCATCGATTTTAATTAATTCCTTGGGGCATCCTTGGAACTTATTTGTGTAGACATTGCGCCCTGATAAAACAGAGAACATAATAAAGACAAAAACCAAGGATTACTAAAGTAGAACTTTATTGACTAAAGTAAGCACTTTGAAACCATGTGCTAATGAACCATGACTGCTTATATGCAATGAAGCTGAACATAACAGTAGTTTATGGAAAATGTCAATAACATGAATTTTGTGTATGGTACAAAAAATGTCTTCCATATTCTAGAAGTCATACAGTATACTTCCCATCTGAATATGTAGAGCTTAATGAAGAGAATAGCACTGTAATAATAGAGGCGTTTAACAGATGCAGTATTTCAAATAAATTACTTCTAAGTGTATTATGAAACAGACAGCATTCCAAACAGATCCTAAGTGCAAACATTATAATAGTAGAAGCAACCAAATCACAATCAAATGTACAAAATTAATTGCATCAGAATAATGAAGTCTAGTTTACAGTACATAAGTACAACATAACTTACAATTGTGGGTTGCTTAATGCAAGACCCATGCAGCTATATTCAAATCATGTTCCAGCGCTAAGCATCTCTTAAGTTTATCACATTATTACCAAATTAGACCTGTTTACAGTACTAAAACCCCTATCATTCAAGCATCTGTGATTACATCGTAAAGAAATAAAATCATTTAAGCCAGCAAAAGTATTACCCCTACTTAAAGAAAGCCACATAAAATAAAATCTTAATCACAACCTTAGCTAATCAATAGCATCCATAATAGGATACACAGAAAAACATTTTGGAGAACAAAAAAAAAAGTTTAAAATATGTTTTAATTGCACATCAGGATTTTGTAAACACCATCACATTGGCCCCTACTGTTACTAAACGGACAGCTTTTTTTTCTGACGTACCAAGTACCTGTTTGGTCTGCGTATTGTCTAAAATAAAAAATAAAAAAAACTTCTGAATGTTAGGATATATATATATCATCTATCATTTCTATCATCTAATTCATATCAGTGGGTGGCTATTATTTATGACGTGTGTTGCAAGTTTGAACTTGGAGGTCATTTAAAATTACATATCATTCACTAATACGTTGTCTGGCACTTACAACATCTTACATTTATCTCTGCAAAGCACTCCAGGAAATAAGTTGACAAAATGAAATGTAATTTGACACATACTTCCTCTTCTTGCTATTACTGTTAAATGGATGATATGAAGTCCTGGAGTCACAGATCAAATTCATATCCTGTAACATGTATCATTGAGGGTTGAATGTAATGGAATGTGCTGCATAAATTGCATTACCGCTATTTTATGAATCAGGAAGGCAGTGGAAGTTTTAAGAGATGTTATGCCAGTTAGCTTGTTGAATACTGTAGTGTTACAGGCCCAACTTGGGCCTAAGAATTCCAAATACGTATTATTTTCTTGCTACTGCCATGAGGCGAGTGGTTTCACACTGAAGGAGCATTACATTATGATAACCCCCACACATACATTGCTATATGTCAAACTAACTGCTTCCAAAAGATCATTTTCACAGTGGTGACTGAAATACTGCAGAACATGAAAATTCCATGGGTGACTGAAACTTTTAAATATTTAGACCTGTAGACACCTAAAGCTCTGGAAATGTAGTGTTCAAATTTGTTTTTAGATCTTTGACTTTTCATGTAGTGGTCATCAAGGTAACCCCTATGATGAATTTGGTCATGAGAATACACCACGCATATCATGTTAAGGATGTCTGAGTCAGTCAGACAACCCAATGGAATAACCTCCATTTATTAACCCAGGAAAGGACGTCTCAGTAGAAAAGGCAATTGTTAAAGGGCCCTTAAATTCTTGAGAAAAAGAAATAAAGGACCTCTCTTAGCATTGACTGCTTTCTACAAAAGCCTTTTTTTGTAGAATTAGCTCAAAACTGTTCCAGACAGTCAAACTATTCTTTAACTAATTTGTAACATCACCGTAGGAAAAAACATTTTATTTTTAAGTAGTTTGGTACTCTGCACTAAGTAATATAACACCTACTCTTACACAAACATTTGTAGTCTCCGGGTAAATTGAAAACACATACATAATCTTATATATACATTCTACAAAAATGTATGTGCTGTGATGTCTTCTGAGTCATCTAGTACTCTAAATTCTTTATTAAACTACTTAAATACCAAAATGTACCTCCCCCACCATAAAAAGTACTTTACAAAAGTTTTTAAGTTTGTTAAATCTCCTAATTGAGACTATTAAGTACCACCGCCACTGGAACAAGAAGGAACAACTGTGCCTTCTGATAATATATCATGATAAACTAAATCTCTAGATCATCAGGTCGAGGTCTGCTGCTAGCGTGGCTGCTTGCTCTGCTAGGTGGTCTGTTGTCCAATATAGTGAGGGGCTGCATCTCATGTCCAGGTGCCACTTTCTTGGTGTTCTGTTGATCATCAGGGCAATCAAAGGGCTGTGCATGAGTGTTAGAAATGGTGCTTCCTGCCTGGCCCATCCTGTTTTGTTCTGCACTGTAATTAGCCCAGTTCTGTTCACTAGCCTGCTTGTTATAATTACGACAGGAAGAAACATTTCTTTCTCCAGTAACCAGCTTGTAACCCGGTGGTGACATGGGAGCAGTTGGAGAAGAGCAGCCATTAAAATAGGTATACTTGGGGGAGCCACAGTCTTTTGCAAGATTTACAGCATCAATTGCGGCGGAGTATGGGTCTTTTTTCCCTTTGATACCATCCTTGACGCTTTTGTAGGTGACATAGAACAGCTCAATGATATTCAAGGAAAGTGATACTAGAGACACTACCAACATAAACCAGATAAAGATTGTTTTCTCAGTGGGACGAGACAGGAAGCAGTCCACCTTATGTGGGCAAGGTTCTCTTTCACACATATAGATGGCACTCAGGCTGAATCCATAGAGGTACCATTGTATGAGAAGGAAGCCAACCTCAAAAACGGATTTAAATAAAATGCTGATGACATAGGTGCGAAGTAGCCCACCGCGCATTTTGACTTTGCCGTGTTCTTCAATGCCATATTTGAATTTCTTTATTTCAATTTGTTTAAGGCGTATTTCCACATTGCCACCATCATTCTGAATTACTTTGAGTTCCTCTTCTTTCCTGTTCAGCTTCTCTTCTTTTCGCATCAAGTAAAACACGTGGGCCAAGTATAAAAGGGTAGGTGTAGAGACGAATATGATCTGCAGAACCCAGAAACGCACATGGGAGATTGGGAATGACTTGTCATAGCAGACATTCTCACAGCCAGGCTGCTGAGTATTGCAGCGGAATGCTGACTGTTCATCTCCCCAGGCCGATTCCACTGCGGTTCCCAACAGGAGGATGCGGAATATGAAAAGTACTGACAGCCACACCTTCCCTCCTGCTGTGGAATAGGCCTGTACCTTATCAAGAAGTCTTCCTAAGGCACTCCAGTCACCCATCCTCAAAAACTGCTACCTAAAATGACAAAAAGGAATAAAAATCAATTTTAGGTTTGTTTGTGAAAATATATTAGACGTGAATCGATGATATGTAATTTATTCTACTGATTTCTGTTTACTCTTTATTTTCATGCAAATGCTATTACATTTGTACTCAGATGGCGCCTTTACAAATAAGAACAACATACAGTAGTGTCCAAGGGGATTTAGCTAAGTTTATCACCTGATTTTCACTGATGCAAAACGTGATCAAATATATACATTTCACACAAGAAATATACATCATCATGATCCTGAACTAAATTGAATTCTGTTTTTTTTTTTTTTAATGGGGCTTCAGACTTTAGACTCGATCTTCAACAGGGGTTGATGTAAAATATGCTGTTCTAAAAAACAAATAGAAATTAGAAAATAGAGATCATTACTGATTCCCAAATGCCCTTAAAATAAGTTTCAGGCAACTCTTATCCGTAGACTATGGCCATTCTATCTAAGTAGGTCAGTGCTGAAGTATGACCAGCAGCATTTCAGTCTCAGTCTATTAATGAATATATATATTCTTGAAATATATCAGCTATATATTGAAGCATTAAGCTAGTAAAGACATAAGCATTGTACATTATATATATATAGTACAATGCTGATGTCTTTACTAGCTTAATATATATATATATATATATATATATATATATATATATATATATATATATATATATATATATATATATATATATATATATATATATGAGAAGGCAAACAATTCCCCAATGGATCCTTTTTCAAAAGGATATCTATGTACTGTACGGTATGTATTTATGTTAAGTTATGATGGATAAAAAAAGTGGGGGGGAAAACCTCCACCGTAAAGCATATGCAAATGAGCATACAGTAATATTTCCATTATATATATATATATATATATATATATATATATATATATATATATATATATATATATGTATGTGTGTGTGTGTGTGTGTTTTTTTTGTCACTTTTTTACCCACCATAACTTAACTTGTGTGTGTGTGTGTGTATATATATGTGTATATATATATGTGTATATATATATATATATATATATATATATATATGTGTGTATATATATATATATATATATGTGTGTATATATATATATATATATATATATATATATATGTGTGCAGAATTGCTAAAAAGGTAATTTCTAGTGCTCTTTAGTTTTTTAGTTACCCAGTTCTATAGTTCTCTTTCAGTTAATGTTACTCCAATTAAACCTGACTGGAGAGGAACAAGCCATAGGTTGCATTACAGCGTATTGATGAAATCTAGAGAAGAGTAGTGGAGGGGTTAGAAAAGCATTCCTGGACTTAGCTATGGGTTGCCCTGTATCCCTGCAGAAGGAGAATCACAGACATTTGGATAAAAGAGGACAGGAACAAAGAGGTGTGCAACAAGGTATGACTGTATGAAAAGTTCCTGTGTGGGTTAATCAACTTATCAACTGGGACACCCTGCTCACCTCTCCATGTCTCTCAAAAGTATAGAGCCCCCTCTCATAGAGGTCCTGGGGAAATTATCACTACACAAATTCTATAAGGTGGTACCTTGGCCAGGAGTGGGTAGCATATATACGGAAAAAATAATTATATATATATATATATATATATATATATATATATATATATATATATATATACACATGTAGAGGAATCAGTGCCGTGTTAGCCGAGCTTCAATAATCAAAAAATAAATAGATAGATGATACCGTTCTGTGGCTAACGAAATGCTTTTATTTGTGCGAGCTTTCGAGATACACTGATCTCTTCTTCCGGCGATGTTACAATGAATGAAGCAAGCAAAAGGTATACTTAAAAACATTGTCTCTTGGAATGTTATCTGTGCTGGTCCTTCCCCCCGGTGTGGATGTGTTTTATGGCTAGAGGTGTCATATATATATATATACATACACTCTTGTGTGTGTTTTTGCACACCATATATTTGCATAACATCAATATCGCATCTCATAGCATACTCAACTCTATATAATGAAGGAAAAAGTGACTAATGTTTTCATGTCTGCACTTTCATCAACATGGATTTGATTGGTAACAGTTTCGTAATGTTACAGAAAATATTTTAGAGCAACTGATTTAATGGCACATTAACTTTGGGCAAGCTGGGCAGCCTCAAAAGTACACAGAGATTACTTTGTTACTCTCAAGTTTTTAGAGTGCACATTTTTACTCTCTGTAGATTGTCACTCTACTGACAGGATGATGAGACTTTTATATACAGATGTAGCAGACTTTATTGCACCCGGTATCGCTCATTAAGTCACTAATTGGCACGTTGCAGTTAGCAAATTGCATTATTTGTCAACTAGTGGCTACATTAAATTGTATTGCAAATAACCCTCTAACTTCCTTGCAACAAATAGTGGGTCATTTTGTGATACAAAAGTTGATGCAAGCTACTCTATGCCATTTCATTTCTATTGCATTTTCTTGTGAGGTAATGTTTACACCACAATTGGTCCATAATTTAAACAAAAAAATCCCCCCCTCACCCCCCCTGTTTTGCATCAGGGTGTGATCAGTACAAATAAGTCTTAAAGCAGCACTGCCGCCTATAATGGCCGACAACAGGTTGACTTCCACTGAGTTACACAGGCTTTTTTAGGGAGCAAGTGGAAAAATGAAGCATTTTGACCTTTTCAAAAATTATCCGAGCAAGTAAAAACGGGAGGTTTGGTCAGTATGCTGCCGACTAACTGCCCACTTTACATTATGTGGCAGAGTAAGCATTGCTATTGGAGAACATTTCCATGTCTATAATGTTCGGTACAGTAAATAGCAATGCAAATTTGCAAAATGCATACACATGTGTTGTTGCAGTACCAAATAGAAATACTGTAAGAATGTTATTTAATTAAATTCATTTGATCTCACGACATTCATTTTCTTCAAAAGAGCATTTTTCGTCTGTGGTGAATACATGCAATGCAATCTAGTGATATGGAAGGAAAACATCAGGTTTGGTAAATCATACTTTTACAACCACAGCACAAAGGAAAATATTTTAACTTTGATTTCTCAGAAGGGCTTGTACACTGTTCAATTGGTTGTAGGCTCCTCCGCCACTTAAGGGCTTAACCCCTTTGGTGCTGAAGAGTTTAAAGCAAAGCTACAGAAGTGATCTTTTAGGCCCAAATGTATTCAACTCTGTTAGGCCAATCAATGTGATGTTAACCTCAGTTGACGTCAAGTTAACAGTAATGCCTTATTCACTATGAACAATAACGTACCAGTAAGCCAAATTTTCTCCTGTAAAGAGCATAATGTTAACTAAATCAGATGTTAATGATAATTCCATGTAAATTGTATGAAAATGAGGTGTTATCATCATTGCCTATTCACGAACTCTGATCAGTTAATGCAGAGAAGTACATTTGCATTAGTTAAGTCAGAGATAAGCCTGGCATTACTCCCATCCAGACCATGAAATAGGGGTTTTGCATTATCTGGATGGCTGTAATGTCAGAGTTAGCAATAATTTAATTAACATACAGTAGCATTGTTTCCCTGCATTATTTCCCTCTCCTCTCTCTCCAGTCTAGCAAAAGCCCTATTTCAGGATCTAACACTATTGGTATGTTATGTAAGGTAACGCAAGGTAGCATCACCTTAATGCAGAAATAAAGTGATTTTAAGCCTATGCTAATGAGTTATTATTTTTTGAATTTAATTAGCTGAGTGGATGGGACGTTAATTCAGGGAACATAATGTCCATTCCTGTTTTAGGTAATGTCATGTTAAGTAGATTATGTGCCTTAAATTACCAAGGTTTAGTTAATCACCCCCTTAGGGTACATTTATGTAACAAAGTTGCTTGAGAAATGTTTTCCATCTGTGCCACGTACAGGACTTTTATACTCTACAACTAAGGGTATATACAATTTATATATCAATATATCAATATATCAATATATCTATATATATGTGTGTTATACTGATTTTAGCTCTGCGTTATTAAAATAGTAAATTATAATGCAAATCCATAGATCAGGCAGTATGGTGTTTGAAATATCGACATAATATTAAATTACACAAATGAGATTGGTCACTTTAGGATTGTGATAGAACCCTTTCCCTTTTACTGGAAACATCTGCATATGGAAAGAGTCATTTCTCAAGGGCCAAAACTTGCGAAATCAATTTGTGTCATGTTTGTGGAACCGTACTTTGTGTTAATCTATGTTGATCAGTTTGTCCACTTTTTCTGGGTTCTGCACCATATTTATTTAACACAAGCCCAGAAGAAAAAGTGATGATGATTTATAATTGTTATCATTTATAAATGCCAAAATAATGTTTTCTGCAATGCAGTAGACCCGGGCAGTACAATGGGGCTGAAGAGCAACAACTACAGCATACACAATTTTTTTGCATACTGTACTAATACAATATATGAGGAGATTCCTGTCGCAAAGAGTTTATAATATATATATAAGCATTATATAAGTACACCCAATGTGTCATTTTGCAACAGTTATGTCAGATAAGTATTGTTTGTACTTTGCTTGTTCCCTTTCACTTGATCTATAACTCCACAATCTGTTGTGACATTATTTTTTGGGAGATTTGGTGAATCACATGCAGCTCTAATGTTTTGTAATCCACAGGCACAATCATCCCTATTTAACACTGCTCACTTACTGGGATTGTGAGGTGATATGGATGAGAGCCAATATTTAGATTGCAAGGTTTCTGTGGAAAACATTTTAATAAATACAGCAAAGACTAGAGACTTCAATAGTTCAAAAGCAAAGTGTGCTGTCCAGATGTTAGAATGGCAGAGCACAAGTTAATGATGATTCCCATGCACAGAGCATTTCTGATTCTTAAATGGAAACCAGAGGGATTTGCAGTAAGCAGTCTACTTTCGCCTTTAACACTGCACCACAACAGCAGAAAAACTTGATAACTTGTAACAATGTGTTTAATAAAAATGATCATGCTAACTCATACAAAGCATGGTTACCAACAATTAGTGCTTAAAGCTGCAGTTCAGTCAATATCCTGCATGTGTGGTTTTTTTAATAAATCAGTTCTGTACTGTGAGAAAATACTTGTAGCATTTTCTTTTTTTTAAAAACAACTTTGAAAGACAATTTTTAATGTATTCTAATGTAACGAGCATTTTTGTTTCTATAGCAACCCTTTAGAAAGGCACAACCCCTTCCTTTTCTGTAACAGGCTCTGGCACACCCCTTCGTGAGTCCTGCCCCCTCCACAGCCGTACACGAGCATGGAGCACAAATGTATCAGTCATTGCCTGGTCACATGATCTTCCCCACAGAATTGTCGGAGCAGCAGCAGCAGCAGCAGCAGCGGCAAAAAAGGAGAGTAGCTCAGAATTAATTAATTAAACCTTATTCCATTGCACGTGTGTAGTTAATGTTAAATATTAACAACTCATTTAAAATCAAATCTGTATATATCATTCTGTAAACAATATGTATATTTAATTTTGTGTGTATGTGAATGTGTACAATTCAATGTGTGTGTTAT
>NC_134486.1:301735364-301765364 GCF_040206685.1 Ascaphus truei | reverse complement strand
TGATGTAGCACCCTCATTCACTGCAGACATTAACCTTTCCACCGTTGAAGGCTCCCTGCAGTGTGCTCCTGTCCATATACTGTAGCACAATTACTTTCTACCATGCTACAGAAAGTATCTACCATATAAGTGTAGCCTAGTCCTCTGGCTATTATCTTTCCTTTGGCCCTAACAGTATAAGTCCTGTTAGACACAGGCAATGTGGGGGATACACTCTCTCATGGAGGCCTAGCTTGCTGTTGCAACCTGGATACACTGTTGCTGTTTCTAGGGGCTGGCCTAACACCACCAGATAGTGTCATCCTTGGGGAGGATACTGGCTGGGTCATATGCCCATGATGTGATGCCTGTCAGTATAGGACCTGCCCTATTATGGGGCAGTGTTAAAACCCCCTCCTCTGGGGGTAAGCTGACACTCTCCCAGAAGTGAGGCGCTCTCTTCCCTCCCCCTGTGCAGTGGAAGCACTTACCCTTCATCCCATCAGGGGGTAAAGGATATGAGATGGGGCATGCAGGGCCTCAAGCCCTGTGGGAACTACTTCAGGGAATGTGCCTGTCATGACTACGTGTATGCTGCTAATAAAGACCAAGTAGAACCCATATGTTGTGGCTACTTGACTGGGCCCTATCTGAGTTGCCAGTGTGAACCATCTTGGCTGCACCAGGATCCTCACCAGCTGGAGGCACTGCGCTACGAATGATCAGTATTGAGAGCATGTCTTGACACCTCCCTATACCAACACGGAATTCTCAGTGCCTTCTGTTCAACCTCACAGGTATGCACCGCACCAGAATACAGTGGTAGGCCTATGATCTCACTTAGGGTGGGGGAAAAGGTGCTACATAAGCATGGGACTGCTGGTTCCTTCTTAGCCAGGTCACATTATTGAAGCAATATTAGCTGGACAGCTCCCTGTACCTCTTATGGCTCTCATTATTTCTTTTTCTTTAAATTAGAATATCTCTCTGTTTTCAGATTTCCTTAGACAGTCTTCAGTTACTTCAATCTGACTGCCTCCTGTATCCCTTCCCATGCTAGTGCGTCTGATTACATGACAATTAATGGCTACTGATCTACTTAACTGATAACATTAATCCAGATTATTGACAATTACCTATTCCAATATTGCTTATACTAACTCACTAAGAGGTATTGATTGTTCTCAATTCTTTGATGCAATGTGGTGGTGAATCTTCATATCTGTTGTGGATTGAGTGAAGGTGGACATAATCCATAAAAATATGTAGCTCACATTTGATGATGCCTATTACGAACAAACTAATCTGAATCTTAATCGCAGATCAGGTCCCCTAAAGTGTTCTGGGGTCTGGCTAGGTGTCTCTGTGTGGTGGATACCTGCTGGCAACAGGAGGGCCTGAGTCTCCTGCGATGACATGGGGGATAACAGGTTACTGGGGTGGATGCCTTCGTTCTGATTCAATGGTGCAGCACCTCCATCTATAGTAAGCCCCAGGAATGCGGGGTGGAATCCTTACCACAGAGATTCCCCACAGGGATGAGAGATTCCAGTCTCACACACGGATTATCTTATACAAGCAGCAGTCTCTTTATTCACTTGGGCAGCAGCCGACAGGTACAGTTGATACACGGTCCACTAACTGTTCTCCCTTGTGATGTCCCTGCGCCACTCTGGACCAAAGGCATCCAGAGTGGGGCTAGCTCTTCCCTCAACCCCTAAGCAGGGTGAGAGGTATTTGGTTCCACCTCACTAACTATAGCTCGATCAGCTCTACTCATGAGCTGGTCACTCCTCTCCTCCTAACTCACTATCACTACTGTCAGACTGACAGAACACACACTAAAATAGGACATGCACTGCTCTTTTATGATCTCAGCAGGCACCGCCCCTATGTCTCTAGCTTTGACACAGGGTCAGATGACCTACCTCCACCATTCAGGGCCAGTGCTTGAAGTGGTGGAAACCCATGATAACTCATGGCAACCTGCCCTTATCAGGGATTATACCAGACGGAGGATAGAACTATAGCCCCATTTCTTACCAGGGCTACATGAACATTATGCTTTTTCACTTTTTCATTAGACCTTTCTTTATGCTGAATCTAAATAACATGATAGTGGACACGCTGGTATTCTTTCTACAGCAACAATAAGTTTCATATTTTTGCAATATACAGTAAGAACTGACTGCAACAAAAAAATATTGCTGTTATTGCTGTTGTTCATGGAACACATACTTTTATTATGTCATCATATACATAAAATAGATATTTACAATTACCAAAGAATTAAACATTTACTACAAATTAAGACACTTACAGTAGGCACAATATTATACTTGAAATATTCATGAAAATAATTAAAAACTGTATAAAGCACCATACTGTATAAGGAGGTTGTGTTAGTGGTACCTCTAATAGTTGTTGCCGAGCTAGCTTATCTCCGATGCGGGTGCGGGGAAGGGAGATTCTACGGCTGTTCTGTCAGTACTGCAGGCGGAGTAGGGACTGCAGGCAGTGCCAGGTAGAGCCTGAGGCCGGCGATCGAGTCGCAGAGCTCCGCGGCGCACCTGAGATCGAGGGCCGCCATTTTGTTTTGCCTGCGCATGCGCGAGGAGAAGCGTGTGCCTGCGCAGAACAGGCATGAGCGGCGGCCATTACACAGGTTCCGCAGAGGAGACCTAGGGACTACAAGTCCCAGCAGCCTCAGGGGCTGCATCATCACATCGGCATGTTTAGCCAATAGGGCTCCCTGATCCACGGAAAGGAAGCAGTGAGGTTTGGCGCGAATCTGGAACCACGCCAGTCAGGAGCAGGACGCAGAGGAGAGAGGTAGTGTCCCAGGTGCCAGTAGCCCTGGGACTAGGCCAGCTTTCCCCTGTAGGCCCCAGCTAGTCCCCGACTCACGGTAGTGGCAGCGCATGTATAGGGAAGGCCCTTTCAGCTAAGGACACCTTTAGTGTGCAGTTAGTGTTGCTACATCAGTGACAGAGTCACACATCAATTTGCTGCCTGCGGTCTGAGACCAGACCAGAGGCCATTATAGACACTTATAGGGACACACTCCAATGGGAGCTCCCTCAGAGTCGGATACCTTATGGAAGAAGTGGATAGATCAGCTTGTGGGATCACTCCGCGGTCCGATGGATCCATGCTACAGTTCGGCCTGGTCTGGCCTAAGATCAGGAAGGTACCAACTTGCACCACCGGCCATACACAGGGGTAGCACTCCTCACACACTTTGGGGTGGGGCTGTCTTGTGGACACCGGGTGGTTAGGTGCCCAGGGCACCCTTATAACGTTGGGGATCCCTCACCGGGGTGTGGACCAAGTGGTGGTCATACAGTGGGAGTACTGTGTGGTGGCGGCCTTGTATATTATAGAGTTATCAGTTATATGCCAGTAAATATAAGTTAGCCATACGGTGTGTGTATCCTTATTCCTTACTGGTTGGTTCCAGTGAGGAGTTATCCTACTGTGTTAGGATCTCCCAGGTGGAGGCGCTGTATACCAAGGAACGTGACCACCCAGGCTCCCAGCAGCAGAGGATCAGAACCAGGTAAGCCACACAGGTACGGCAGCACAGGTAGTGTCCCTTATTCATGGGAAAAGGATGCTATATAGGTAATGGCTGTTAACACAGTCAGGGCACAATAACCTGCATTGGGAAAACATGCATTTGGGCCTTTATTCAGTATGAGAAGGTTCTTGTTGTGCTTGTTACACAACTACTATACTTTTTATCATATGAATTAGCTCTTCTATAGCTTAATACCATTTCACTTAATTCCTGCTATAGGGATTATTTGTCTGCAGGATCGGTCATTTAGAACAGTTGGTGAAAAGTGAACAGACTGAATCACATGTTCATTCGTGGATGTGTCTGTAATTATATGAAATAAAAATACCATCCTTATAGCAATCGCAAAAGGGTTGTAATTTACTCACAACATTTAATTTAATGTTTGGATATTTTTAAAAGAAAGGGAAACCTCTGATAAAACTGCATTACATATGTCTCCAGGTTTGGCAGGAAACAACAATAAAAATGTTCCTATCCAATTCCAGCTGTTTTATAGTCACATGTATTATTTTAAATATGATGAAATGAACTGTTTATTCTTCATAAAACTGAGTGGCAAAACACGTATGTTTGTGGACATTTTTCACAATCTATTTGGCAAGTGTTTGGTATATAGCATTGTGCAACATACAGTACTGTAAGGTCTAAGAAATGGAAGAATACTTTTCTGGCATCACTAACTCTTGTGGACTTGTATCATTCATCCTTTCCCGGAAGGCTATGACATTTGCTTAATCTAAGCTGTAATAGAACAGAAGACAAGTTCCGGGGAATTTTTATTTTGTATTCCTACCTGTTTATACATCACCACCAAACTAAAAATAGCAATTCATTGTTGGAGGAGCCTTCAACACATTGCACACATTTGGACCCTCCAGCAGAGAAGGTTTCTTATTTTTCTTCTCTATAACTTGTTTGTACTTTAATACTATGTCTACATTCATATACAGTTTGACAGATACAGTATTTACAACTTTCTATGTCTGAAGTTTTTTCTTTACGTCCAGTTTTTGTCCTTTTGGACATCAGTGGACCTGCAATCCAGTCCAGCACTTATGGGGTGAAAACTGCTACTGGATATTTCCACCAGACTTTTCGTTTCATTCCCTGCCCAAGGTGTCAAATCATACTACTACAAACTTGCGTTGAAGAAAAAACAGACTTCTAATTTTATAAATCTCCCATGCTTTTCTCCCTATTCCACTTCCTTAATCTTGATTACAAATTGAGAGACTACACATGCACTGTATAGATGACATATGATTAAGTATATTTTGATACTGTACATCTGGGAATAACAGAGGTAAAAGTAGCCTGTGGTCCATCCCTTATTTGAATGTCAATTCTTCTTCCTCAGGCTCATACTTTTAATAGCAGGAAACAAAGTCCTTTCAGTACCTATTGTATTATGTTTTGTTTCAGAGGCGCAACATACAGTACCGTCAATGTAATATGAGCATTTTAGAATCATCCAGACAATTAATATGCAGACATCGTTTATGAGTGTTTGTATATTGCATGTATATTTTGTTTATATCGGTCCAACAGTGTATGCAGCACCTTACAAAATAGACAATACAGGAAATATTTTTTTTTTTTAAATACACAAAACAAAATCAGACAATATGAAAGGAAATTCCTGTCTTGGGAGTTTACAATCTAAGTGGTATGTTAGGAGGTTTACAGAGACAGTAGGTGAGGGAATAAGTGCAGTAGATAGTGGTGCTTGGTTTGTAAGTGTGACTCTGGGTGTGGGACAGTAACCATGAGTATAGGCTTTAAAAATTCTTTATTTAAAAAGTGTGTTTTTAGGTTTGAATATAAAGGTGGGCAGAGAAGGTACATTACTAGGCGTTTATTGACTGTGAGGTAATTCCACAGATATGGGGCAGTGAGGAATATAGGTTTAAGGTGACAGAGAACAATCAATATGGAGGGGTGGAAAAGAGATACTTATGAGCAGAGGGCAGGACATACACAGAGACATACAGTACTGTAATAAGAGATCAAAGTTGATCTGTAGAAAAGAGTGGAGAGCCTTGAAGCAAAGAAGGAGATCCGAAACTTGATGGTAAACCAGGAGAGGGACTTGGCTAATGTGCTTGGCAGCAGTATAGATGGTGGTACTATTTACTGTAATGGGAAAAGGTGATATTGGGACAGGTTTAGGAGGAAATATGATGAGCTCAGTACTAAAGCTCAGTTGTAGAGCGCAGGAATATGCAAAAATTAAAGCAATTATGAACCAATCGAAGAAATGACAAGCATGACTAGATAACTTTACTTGCAAAAAAAAATTAAAAAAAGAGGACAATGATGTTAATTCTCGGGTCAACTATTAGACACAATTATGTTATAACACACAGAAACAAGGAATTATCTTAACACATGCGCTTAAAGCAATGTCGCTCTGTTCTAAGACTGCATATCATAATAACTAAAGTTTGCAAATGATTTACTAAGGCCTCGTCCCATTGATCGTGATCACGCGCACGATGGTGTGCGCAGCGCGAACAAGAGGCGGCCCTAGTCTGTGCGCGCACATGCTTCATTGTAAACAATAACCCTCTATGCAGAAGGTATAGTCTAAGTAAACAGTTAATGGGTATAGAAAAAACACTTGAACGCCATACGTTACAGGAGTACGGTTGTCAGTCTTTCTTGGGCTGGCAGCTGCTCATGAAAGACTGACAACTCTGCTCCTGTAACGTATAGCGTTCGTGTGTTTTTTCATTATATGAGGCAAAGCTTACTTGTGGTATTAGACTGACTATACCCATTAACTGTAAACTTGGACTATACCTTCTGCATAGAGGGCTATTGTTTACAACAAAGCCTTATTTTGATCTCCCTTTTGGCTATTTATACTATCTGGTTTAATTGGGGTCTTGCCTTTTACAATGATTGCTATGTTCGTTAGAATCTATTAGATCCTTTTAGGGCAGTTTCCCTATTTTTATAGAGGGAGACCTTTGTGGTTTGGGTCAAAGGATAGTACCACATGTCCCTCTTGAGAGGTGCCGTGGGAATGGGCCTGAGGAAGGGGCATTCAGCCCCAAAACATTTCCCCCCTGTTCCACCACATCAAATCCCTATATTGCCCTTTTTTGGCTATTGTTTTCCCTTTGTTTTTAACACCTCCCCCCCCCACCCCCTCCACTGCTCCCTTCTATTGTTTCCCCTTTGTCCCATTCACCTCCCTCCCCCATGTGCCAGTTAGGCTGAAATGTATTGGTATCATATTTTTCCTAATTATGTGTATTCATGCTGTATCTGTCTATGTATATAAATTCTCATATTGATTAATTTTCAATACAATTCCACTTTTTTGATACAACTTAGTGTTGCAATATTATTTCCTATTTGTATTGAGTGCTGGGAACACCTACCTTTTTCCTGCATTGTCCACATTAACACACAGCAGATTTCTCAGGTTGGAAAACATAGTTATTAAACCACTTTACCCTCACTGAAGGACAAAATATTTACTAAGGAGTGTTACTCCATAAGATGCCCTCTGGTGCCTGGAGACACCTTATGGCCCATTCAAATAAATGGGCTTTAAGATGTCTTCCAACACTGGAAAGTATCTTATAAAGAAGCACTGCTAAGTAGATCTTTGATCGTTGGCTCGTTAATGTCATAACTACATTAGAGGCTGGAAGGACACTTTGAGTGTCCCAAGACGTAGTCACTACGGCATAAGGTCTGGCACTCCAGGAGCCACATAACATAGTTATATTTTTTTAGCTTTGATCTTGTCCTACTTTCCCATTGAGCGCAGGTCGCGATCTGCAGTGAAGCAAAGAGGAGAACTCCTCTTCCGGGATAAGGGCTGCCGTGGTCATGTGACCACCAGCATTCAAAGCGATTTGAACAAAAGGGTTAAAATAATGTAATACATTACAGAAATAATGATTAAGGATCTGCAAACTACACTCATTATATTAGAAAAGCATAAACTGCTTCCATATAAATTTGCCTGTGGCTCCACCTTCTGTACACAACGAGAATAAACACAAATACAAAAAATGGAGTGCCCATGACAGTTATCAGTTGGTATTTTAAATATTTAGACACAGACACCTCCTGACTTTCAGCAGGGGGGGGGGAAAACAAAGCAAAAAAAAACCCACAAGCACTCACAATAAGTAGCAACACTGCTCTAACTTGGACTGACTGATCTTCAATAATTTTTAGAAGTATATCAGCTGTTCAAGCTGCTGAAATATCAGGCTTCAAATGACAATGTAAATGCATAGTATAATAAAGTGGTACTAGAGGGAGACAAAAATAAAAGAAGAATGATTTTGTTATACATATTTAAAAACTCAGGTTTTAGTGTCCATGCCACCATTGTCAAGGGCTCAATAACCGGGAAGTGTTCCTAATACCTTTTAAAAACCAAGAAAATTAACTCCAATTATATACATGTGTAACCAGGTCACCTGTTTTCCCCTTCGCCCTCCTAGGGCGCCTCCGTGGCCAGGAGAGATGCCGGGTGCTGCCGGAGGCCAGCGGCAGACCCGACGGCCATCCGAAGGGTGGGGGCCGTTGCAGGGAGCGGTGCGCTGTCTCCACGATCGGGCCGGTTGCCGGGGACGCGATCGGGCCGTTGCTAAGGCCGCGATCGCGTCTCTAAGGTCCCGGCGGCCGGCGAAGAGAGCGCCGCCAGTACTCCACCACTCGCGCATGCGCAGGAGTCGCGCGAGAGTAGTGACAGTGAGAGGGATGTTGCGGCGGCCATTAGGGGTTAGTGCAGGTGTAGGAAAGGCACGCATGCGGCCCCAATGTTATTACAGGCGCCCAGGGACTACAATTCCCATAGTGCTTAGCGAGGGAGGCACCAGGTGCCTCATAGGAGCCAATAGGGCTGCAGGACTGCCAGGAAAGCAAGTGGATACATTTGGCGGGCTTGCAGCTACGTTGTCAGTCAGAGGAAGGAGCAGTCAAGGGAAGGAGGTAGGGTACAGGAGCAAGGGACTCCCTGTACTAGGCCAGCACCCCCTTGGCCCAAGATGGCCCTGAGTCCCCCAGTAGTGTGAGTGTTGCCAGGGATAGCCCTCAGGATAGGGAACCTGTCACTTACTTTAGTTGGCACTGGGGAACAGCAGGGAAGATAAGGACAACTGGGGGGGTTTCATAGCGGTAACCAATCCGGGGAGCCATAGCCCAGGGTCCTGTTGTGAATTAGTGGCACGAGACAGCTGGGGGGTTCATAGCGGTAACCAGTCCGAGGAGCCATAGCCCAGGGTCCGTGTTGCGAGTGGCGAGGCGAGGGGGGGGTTTCATAGCGGTAACCAATCCGGGGAGCCATTGCCCAGGCCGGCGTTGCGCGTAGTACGAGGCAACTGGGGGGGGTTCATAGCGGTAACCAGTCCGGGGATCCATGGCCCAGGGCCCGTATTATGAGTAGGGTGGGTACAAGACCTACCTATATAGGATAGGCAACCCCGAAGGCCCTAGGAGATTGACCCTTAAGCCACTTAAGGATGCTGTGTTATAGGGACGCCTATAGTGTAGTATGTGTCATGTTGCTATTGTGTTAGTGAGGGACTCAGCGGATGCTGCGGTTCCAGTGAAGGAGTTCGGACCCACGTTGGGGTCACAGAGAATATCGCCAGGATAGGATCAGACGGATTCATCACGCGTCTGACCCTTTGTGAAGCGTTGCTGATCCGAGCACTGGAGTGCTCGGCAGGTATCTACAGTTCTAAGTGCACCACCGGGCCCTTAGCTTAATAGTGACTGCGCAGTCACCCATTGATTCTCTGCAAGAGTGCGGGACATTGGGTGGGGTTCTTTGGACACTGGGTGGGATCACCTAGTGTTGGGGAATCGTCCTGCGAGACGTCACGGTTAGTGTCTCCTCCTGAGAGGGACACAGGTTATGTTATGAATGTGATGTGTCGTATTACATGTTAGTAAAGTCCTTAGTTATTATACCCCATTGTGTATGTGATCATTGAGTTTGTCCTGCGAGGATCCACTCCCTCTCTGGTGGGAGCCATCGCAGGTGGAGGCGCTGCACCTATTGAGTAAGTGGTTACTCCTAGTATAATTGCCCCAGGTTCCCCGTGGCGGAAGCTCAGCCCTCCTGCGAGCCAACAGGTAATGCACCACACCGGTAACACTGCATGTTCTACTCACCCACACTATATATGCGATTGGGTGGGGTGGAATACCCGTTACACATGTAACTCTGTTTCCCCCACCCAATCTCACATAGGGTCTCCTAGGGGAAATGCTACGCTGGTTACATGGCTTTGTGTGGTGCATACCTGCTGGTAACAGGGGGCCCTGCGTCTCCCGCATGGTGGTAAATGGGAATAACAGGACAGGCTTCTGGGGTCTTGCCCAAATTCTACTCACAGGTGCAGCGCCTCGATCTTGTGTAGCCCCCAGCTGTATGAGGTGAAGTCTCTGCAAAAGAACTCTCGTCCCCCTCCTCCTAATAGACTTCAGTCTTAGGCCAGGAAGGTATAGTAAAAACGTAGGATCTTTATTTGATCTTCCTTTATCAGCAGCCACAGATCACAGCAGTCAGTTGTTAGGGTATCCACCCTCAGGATGTCCCTGGATCCTACTCCCCGCCAAAGGGCACCGAGAGTGGTACTTGCTCTTCCCTTACCCCCTTTTAGGGTAGGAGGTATAGGTTTCCCTTACCGCTCCCCGGAGGGAGGGCCTCAAGCCTGCCCATGCCCTGACAGCTTAGTTGGGTAAATCTTGCCCCTCTCACGGTAGAGGCACACTGGCTAAATCAGGAAGTACAATGCATTAAGTGCAGCTCCAGTAAGCACCACCCCTGTGTCTCTAATTGGACACAAGGCCTAATGACACTACCTTCACTGACTCACTGCACTGCATGTGTGGGGAAAACACATGATTGCTCCTGGCAACCTGCCCCTACCAAGTATTACTGCCAGGAGGAGGGCAGACCTGTAGTCCAATTCTACCCAGGGCTACATACAGATAGTTCACATTACTCAGAGAATTAAAGGATCAGAGGAATACATTCCAATCATATTCACGATTCAATCCCTCAAACAACTAAAATGAGCACATGCCTCCATAGTGCGATCCACATTTAATTGTAGAAAATAGATTTTTATACAAAACAGGGATTGACCGTTATAAAATACAAATGAAAAGACACGTGTCCTATGGCAAGGACTTATAAAATTTGCCCTTACAAGATGTATAAAGAACAATCGGCTCACCTGGCAGTGTTACAGCGTCTGTGGGAGCGTATCAAGGATGCTTCTGTGGGACCGTCGCACGGGTACCCCGGAGCTCTGTCCTCTCTGCATGTGATGCAAAAAAACATGCTGGCATGGTTCTTCCCAACGTGTCTCGTTGCTTATCAACTTCATCAGGGAAGGTTCCTCATGAGTAGAGAGAGCATTTGTACTGTATAGTATAGTATCTGGTCTCCCTGTTGATATCTATAAAGCCTAAATTGGATATCTATCGGCAATTCTTCATGAAGTGGGCACAACTAAAACACACATTCTCATTACATTAGCAGCCAGAGTAAATACAGTATTCAATATTGTGTACAAATATACATTATATATGTATTGCCAGAAGTATATGCATAATAAAAATAAGCGTAAAAAGTGCACGTAAAAATAATAGTTTATTCAAATTTATATTAAATTATATATTACGAAAAGATGCTCACATTTGAATGGCGTTGCACTTTCTAGATTTGTTTAAATGAGCGCAGATTTTTTTTATTTTTCTTGTGATTCAATCCCTGTTCACTAAAAGCCCTAAACTCCTGCATCCAATAGAGCTCTCTCTGTAACTACATTTTAACTAAACTCCACTTCTCTTTGTTACAATTCTTTCATGTGCTATAAACTTTAGTTGACAAGGGAATCCTGATGACAATGTACTGCCACGGGGTTATCCTTATCTCTGTCGGTCCCTAAAAATGGATTATATGTAGCCCTTTTTCTGACACTCTAAGCGACTAAGGGTAACTGCACGCACCTGTGGCTCCAGGAGATCTGAGCCTCCGCTAGCTGGGTGTAAGGATGCGGGAGTCGCTCCCCACTCACCTGCAGCTCCGCCGGGTCCTCCCGCGGCAAACAGGCAGCCTTCCTACAAGACGCCGATCGCAGCTCCACTTGGGCGCGCGCGCGCACGCCAATGCTCCTCTTCAATGGTTGGTCCTACGGGTATGCCCGGTCATGCGCCCGCAAGCGCTGCTACACGGAGGCGCGGCCACACGGAGGCACACCAGCCCCTTAAAGGCACAGTACCTCAAACTATTGCTGCTACTAAATACAACCTTACTACTGGGCTTTATGGCTCCTCCCCTGGGACTCATGCTGGACCTATCCCTGCCGTAGCCTGGCCCATTCACACTCTGCCATTGGACCCTCTTGCCTATATATATCCTGCAGCTTCATTAACTCGTCGGCTGAGCATAGAACCAGTTGTTCTCATCACTCTCTGCCTCCCTAGTCCTGTCTTGTCCTGTCTTGTTTTGCAGTCTTCGTCGTGTACCGAACCGGCTTCCTCTACGACTATCCGCACCTCTGGCATCCCGAACTTGGCATACAGCAATACGACTCTCCGCACCTCTGGCACCCCGAACCCGGCAAACGGTAAACGATTACGTCCCTCTCTCTAACCCCGGACTTGGCAAACAGCACCCTCTAACCTCCGTACCTCTCCTGCCCCGACTCGGACTCCCAGACCACTCTACTCTCAAGACGTGCCCTTGTGGCTGTGGGTGGCGTTATATCCTATCCCACCTCAGCACCGCGGTCCCGCCTCGTTTGTGGTGAGCTCGTCCTGACATTATGCTCAACCCAACAAACATGGACCCCGCTGAGGTGGAGCGTACTTTAAATTCCCACACGAATCTCTTCACCAGGCTAGAGACTTATCTGGAACAAGCTGATAGGCGGATGGATATGTTTCAGCAGAGCCTGCATTCCCTTACCGTTCAAGTCTGAGCTTCCAGTCGGGAACCTTCACCCATGGCTCCCACAGCCTCCGCAACAGCCTTTCCAGCACCTCCGTTTGCTTTGGAACCCCGTATTCCTGCTCCCAAATGCTATGCTGGGGATCCCCAAGGATGTAGGGGTTTCCTTAATCAATGTTTCATCCAATTCCGACTCTCACCCTCTCGTTTTGTCTCTTCCATTTCTAAGGTCGGCAATATCGTGGCTCTTCTCACCGACGAGGCGCTGGCCTGGGCTTCTCCCATCTGTGAACAACAAGGGCCCATCACACAGGACATCGACCTCTTCGCCCATGAGTTCCGAAGAGTCTTCGACACCCCTGCACGGCAATTAACGGCAGCTTCTTCTCTCCACCACATAACCCAGGCAGATCATTCCATCGCCCGGTACGCTGTGGAGTTCCGCACCCTTGCTGCTGAGACGGGATGGAACAATGAAGCACTATCTTCGGTCTTTTGGCAAGGCCTGTCAGAACCCCTAAAGGATGAGTTCGCGGCGCGGGAACGTCCCACTGACCTAGAGGATTTGATCGGTCTGTGCACTCGGGTGGACCAGCGTCTGCAGGAGCGGAGGACTGAACATTCTCGCTACCGTCAACGGGTTTCAAGACCTCTTGCCCCATCGTTCGTGCCTCCAAAACCTCCATCCTGGGACGTCCCGGAACCAATGCAGTTGGGAGGTAATAAGCTGTCTTCTGCCGAGAAACAACGCCGGCGCAATGCCGGTCTCTGCATGTACTGTGGCAATTCCGGTCACTTAGTACTCCAGTGTCCCCACAAGCCGGGAAACGCCAACTCCCAATGAGATCCCGGAGAGTCTCGTTGGGAATACTGTCCCTATCTCCCATCATCAAAGACGCCCTTCCCACCAGGATACTGTTGCCAGTAACCCTGTCTGGTGAAGGGTTTCATACTCAAGCACGGCCGTTCATAGACTCCGGTTCCGCAGGCAATTTCATCGATCAAAACTTTGCTAGACGGAACAATCTTCAACTTATCAGTAAGAGGACGCCAGTCAGTCTGGAGGCCATTGACGGTCGACCCCTACAGCAGGCATTCATCACGCTACAGACGGTGCCTCTCCTGCTGCAGTTCGTTGACCTTCATACAGAGATCATTACCCTCGATGTTATCCACACTCCCTCCGTTGAGTTGATTTTGGGTCTTCCTTGGCTCCAAGTCCATAATCCTCGCATCGACTGGACAGATCGGGAACCCATCCAGTGGGGGGCTCCTTGTGCCAAGACCTGTACCAAGATATTCCAGAAGGTTGGTGGGTTGTGTACCCTGCCAGAGAAGGTCAACTCCTTGCCTCCTGTGTATTTAGAATTCCGCGATGTGTTCGACAAAGAACGATCTGAGGTTCTACCTCCGCACCGACCTTTCGACTGGCCGATTGACCTGCTGCCCGGGCAGCTCTTCCCAGGGGACGATCCTACCCTCTCTCTCTCCCAGAGACTAAAGCCATGAACACTTACATTGCAGAGAATTTAGAGAGGGGTTTCATCCGAAAATCTTCCTCCCCAGTCGGAGCAGGCTTCTTTTTCGTAAAAAAGAAGGACGGTTCTCTTCGTCCATGCATCGATTACCGGGGTTTGAATAACATCACGTGCAAGAACCGCTACCCTTGATATCGGAACTCTTCGACCGTCTTCAGGGAGCTACTATTTTCTCTAAATTGGATCTAAGAGGCGCCTACAATCTAGTAAGGATACGTGAGGGAGACGAGTGGAAGACTGCTTTTAACACCCATAACGGCCACTATGAATACCTGGTCATGCCGTTTGGTCTGTGCAACGCACCAGCAGTCTTTCAGGATTTTGTCAATGAGATTTTCTGGGACATTCTTAACAAATTCCTCATCGTCTACTTAGACGACATCCTAATCTTTTCTAAATCCACTCAAGAACACATCAAACACGTCCAACAGGTGCTGTTACGTCTCCGGGAGAACCATCTCTTTGCGAAATTGGAGAAATGCCAGTTCCATCTGACGTCCGTGGCCTTTCTGGGATACATTATCTCTGATTCCGGCTTCAATATGGATCCAGAGAAACTTAAGGCCATTTCGGACTGGCCTCGTCCGACCACCCTCAAAGCCGTGCAACGCTTTCTAGGTTTTGCAAACTATTACCGGCGCTTCATTCGCAATTTTTCTTCTACGGTATCGCCCATCACTGCTCTAACCAAGAAAGGTGCAGATCCCTCATCATGGTCCGAAACCGCCATATGGGCATTTAATCTTCTAAAAAAGGCTTTTGTGTCTGCCCCTATCCTCACCCATCCAGACCCTAAACTTCCATTTACTCTGGAAGTGGATGCCTCTGACATCGGGGCTGGTGCTGTCCTATCCCAAAGGACTTCTCCCTTATCCAGGTTACACCCATGTGCCTTCTTTTCTAAGAAATTCTCTTCCGCAGAACGGAATTACGATGTCGTAACCGGGAGCTCTTGGCAATCAAGTTGGCATTAGAAGAATGGAGACACCTCTTTGAAGGCACGGAGACACCCATAACCATACACACTGACCATAAGAATCTTCTCTACTTAGAAGGGGCACGTCGTTTGAGCGCTCGACAAGCCCGCTGGGCACTATTGTTTTCACGGTTCAATTACCTCATCTCCTTCATTCCTGGCTCCAAAAACTTGAAGGCGGATGCCCTGTCTCGACAGTTCCTTGCAGAGGATAGGTCTGAAGAGCAGCTAGAGACGATAATTCCCTCTAGACTTATTGTGTCCGCCAACTCCTTTGATATCATGGACAAGATTCGATCCGAGCAATCACGGGTTCCGATGGGGTTCAAGGTTCCGGAGGGAAGACTCTACACGGCACCCCAACATCGCAAGAGAGTCCTCGAGTGGTGCCATTCCTCTAAATCGGCAGGACATCCAGGGGTACGGAAAACCAACGACCTTGTCCAGCGTACCTTCTGGTGGCCAGAGAGGGCTAAGGATATGGAGGAGTTTGTAAAAGCGTGTGGCACATGCGCTCGCAACAAAGTACCCCGGGTCAGACCAGCAGGTCTTCTCCTTCCTTTACCCATTCCAGACCGGCCTTGAAACCATATTTCTATGGATTTCATCGTAGAGCTCCCAACCTCCAAAGGGATGAATACTATTCTTGTGGTAATTGATCGTTTCTCCAAACAGACGCACCTTGTTCCCTTGAGGGGTCTTCCGAATTCCTCCAGGCTTGCGGATGTTTTCATCCAGGAAATTTTTCGTCTTCATGGTGTCCCCTCAACCATCGTTTCTGATCGATGGTCCCAATTCGTGTCAAGATTTTGGCAATGCCTTTTCTCAAAAATTGGGTATTTCACTGCAATTCTCCTCTGAATACCACCCACAGACCAATGGGCAGACGGAGAGGGCCAACCAAAACCTGGAACAATACCTTCGATGTTTTATAACAGATACACAGGATGACTGGGTGGATCTGCTTCCTTGGGCCGAGTTTGCTCTTAACGCCCTTCACAATGATTCCACTCAAGAATCTCCCTTCTTTATAAATTGTGTCTTTCACCCTTCCCGTTTACCCTTCTCCCCTCAATCCTCAGGAGTAACAGCGATTGACAAGCGCATCTCCCGGCTGAAAGACTTATGGAGGAGGCCACAGGGAGACAGAAACTCCAGGCAGACCGCCTTCGACGCCAGGTCCCGGAGTTCGCTCCAGGAGACAGGGTTTGGCTCTCTTCCAGGAATATACGACTAAAGGTTCCTACCATGAAGCTAGCACCCAAGTTCCTCGGTCCCTTTCCCGTGGTCAGGAGGATTAATCCTGTGTCTTATCGCCTGCGCCTTCCACCCTCGATGAAGATTCCTTCAGTCTTCCATGTATCTTTGCTTAAACCAGCATTTCAGAGTCCTCGCTTTTCGAAGACCACTTCTCCTCCACTTCCTCTTCTGATCTAAGGTCAACAGGAGTACGAGGTCCAGTCTATCCTGGATTCTAGGATTTCCAGAGGAGGAGTACAATACCTGGTCCACTGGAGGGGGTTCGGACCAGAGGAACGTTCATGGATTCCCCACCGGGATCTCCATGCACCTCGACTCGTCCAGGCTTTCCATCGTAGGAATCCCTCCAAGCCATGTCATGGACGCCTGGAGGTCGCCCCTGAAGGATGGGGGTACTGTAAGGATCCGGGAGTCACGCCGTTCTCGGCGTGCTCCCCACTCACCTGCAGCTCCGCCGGGTCCTCCCGCGGCAAACAGGCAGCCTTCCTACAAGACGCCGATCGCAGCTCCACTTGGGCGCGCGCACGCCAATGCTCCTCTTCAAGGGTTGGTCCTGCGGGTATGCCTGGTCACGCACCCGCAAGCGCTGCTACATGGAGGCGCGGCCACATGGAGGCACACCAGCCCCTTAAAGGCACAGTACCTCAAACTATTGCTGCTACTAAATACAACCTTACTACTGGGCTTTATGGCTCCTCCCCTGGGACTCATGCTGGACCTATCCCTGCCGTAGCCTGGCCCATTCACACACCCCACCGTGCTACTCTGCCATTGGACCCTCTTGCCTATATATACCCTGCAGCTTCATTAACTCGTCGGCTGAGCATAGAACCAGTTGTTCTCATCACTCTCTGCCTCCCTAGTCCTGTCTTGTCCTGTCTTGTTTTGCAGTCTTCCTCGTGTACCGAACCGGCTTCCTCTACGACTATCCGCACCTCTGGCATCCCGAACTTGGCATACGGCAATACGACTCTCCGCACCTCTGGCACCCTGAACCCGGCAAACGGTAAACGATTACGTCCCTCTCTCTAACCCCGGACTTGGCGAACAGCACCCTCTACCCTCCGTACCTCTCCTGCCCCGACTCGGACTCCCAGACCACTCTACTCTCAAGACGTGCCCTCGTGGCTGTGGGTGGCATTATATCCTATCCCACCTCAGCACCGCGGTCCCACCTTGTTTGTGGTGAGCTCGTCCTGACACTGGGAGCCTGGGGGAACACTTATTAGCGCAGAGCCTCCACTTACCCAGGATCCCCGTCATGTAAGATTCCCCTGGGCAAGAAACATACCAACACAATGCGTGCAACCAGTTTTATTGTGTGCAATATAATCTTTTAACTCTATATGAAGCATGGCTATGACACAAAATGCATACACTTATATTATAACACTATAACACTATATTTATAGTATAACGCCGTTAACTGAGAATGTCCTTATAACATAAGTGGCTCGGCCACACCCCTAGGGAATATTGTCCTGTACAATAGTGGCTCAGCCACGCTCTTATGAGTATGTCTCTGTCCCATCACCACGTGCCCCACACACCTTGTCCGTGTAACAAGATTAGAACGATAGCTGCGTGTACTTAGGCCTTTGGCCACTCGCTAGTGTCTACAAAGAGTTAGAGGTGTTGGTGCGCTTGATGTAATTAATACCTTCCGGTCACGGCGGTGACTGGTACCACTTCGCAAAGGATCAGACGCATCCGACCCTTGACCTCCAGATGTCGCGGTGTCCAGCCGTCTGGTCCCAGATGACTGTAACTGCCGCAACTCTGTGCTTTGTCCCTAACCAGTATACAGTAAGGTGACAATCACTTCTACTATCGGGCGTCCCTGCAGCACAGCAGCCTACTGTGACTCAGGGAATACTCCTAAGGGCCTGCGGGGATAGCTATCCTATGCAGGCGGGTCACGGACCCCCTGCACTCACACTACCTCCTCGGGCTCATTCCAGATCTCCTCTGCCTAGCGGGGTCTCTCCCCCACGCTTCCCTTTCCTCCTCCCGTAATCCTAGCCTTCTGATTGGCTCCTCCCGTCATGTGACCACTCTAGGGCTCATGGGAGTTGTAGTTCCTCCACAGAGCCTTTCCCTTACAGTCCCGTCGTTCGTGCGCTTCCATTGCGCATGCACGACCTTTCCACTCTATCAGTGCCCTCTGCAAGGTTGCGCAACAACATGGCGGCGCCCTGTACTACCGTGCCGCCGCGGAACCTGCCACACTCCCTCCGAACACACATATGGTTCCTAACACAACCTTACATATATTTCTTACAATTCGTGCACCCCAAAACTGGAACAACCTACCGGAGACTCTCACATCCACCACCAGTTTAAGTTCTTTCAAAACCAAAGCTATCTCACAGGTCTTTAACTGTTAAATATGCCAATAATATATATTATCTTTAACTGCACATGCAATGTTTTGTATATAATGTAAACCCTGTTCACTTATGTAAATGTATTTGTAACCATGTATTATTTGTCATTTTAACTCTATGCCCAGGACATTCTTGAAAACGAGAGGTAACTCTCAATGTATTACTTCCTGGTAAAACATTTTATAAATAAATACAATCAATTTTTTTTAACTAATGTGTTTTTGCAATGTTCTATAGGTGCAGCCTACTGTATATAGATATACGTGCATGGACATGTCAAGATGTAGATCACGTGTACTAGAGCCATTACTAAACTATTTAATCAAAATAATGTTTTTCAGTAAATGGTCGTAAAACATATTTAGTGTCATGTTTATGGTTACATTTCACAAATGTACATATAGCGATGGCTGGTCCAGCTATCTCTCTACCTTCCCTGTCAAGTAAATTCTAGTAAGACACAGACAGTGACAGGCTGTCCTATGGGGGTTCCCCCTCCTTATGCTGACTTCCTGAGTGACTGGAGTGGTGGTGCATATATTGGACCCTCCCTCTTTGAGCTACAGGAAGTGCCTAAATTATAGTATAAAGTTCAGCACTTAGGGTGGGTCCTTCAGTTAGTGATTGGGGTTCCAGACTATCCCTTCATGAGATAGGAGCTCTGAGCTCTCCTCCCAGCTGGGAGTGAGACATGTGCTCAGTCCCTCATGGGCTGAGGCACTAATCTAACCCAGAGAGGCCTCACCATTACCCGAGGCCAGTACCATCCAGAAGCTAGGGATTACCTTATCAACTGGAGCATACGCTGTAACAACACCAGCAGTGGCTGCTGTAATAAAGATCATCCTCATTTATACTTCTGGCTCCGCGGCAGTCTGTGTGAAGGGAGTTATTAGGAGTAAGGACTGTCATAGCGGGGACCACCTTCTGCCTTGCTATGTCTGGAGGCGCTGTCACCAAGATGGAAAGAACCAAAGTAATCCCCAAAAGCCTGTCTTCCCCCACTACATCGCGGGTACCTCAGCTCTCCTGTACCTCACAGGTAATCAGCACTACACCTAGCAATAGCCATGACAAGATTTCCCAGAAGGCGGGGAGGGGGGAACATGTGCTACATACACATTGGAAATTCCCAATGGTGTCAATGGTTCTAATTTATTCTCATGTGTTACTAAGTGCCAGTGCTTTTTAGTGAAAGCAGTAACAACACCTGAATCCTGTGTGTACAGTATTTAGATACAAAATTGCATCATTCTAAGGGTATAGGCCTATCAATTACAACATTCTGACTTCTCTCTCTTCTGTGACATATGGTATATCTCATCTGTATATGTTTTATAAACTATCTTAAGACGATATCCTCTTTCAAAAAAACCTGGTGGCTAATATCTCAGCCTGTCTGTGTATTCTTCTGGTGTACTGCAACAGTATGTTGAAGTCTATAACATTGTCCCTTAGGTATACAGTATTTCATTTTATATGTTGTGGTTGTGCAGAAGTCAAATGTAACAGTGTAACACTGTAACGTACAGTGCAGCACTGTAAGGAGTAGATGGTAGCTGTAAATTGGTTCTGTAATAGACTAATATGGAGGTCCAAAACTTGAATCAACCCTTTCTCAAAGTTAAGTTAAAATTTCGACCCTTCAGAAATCGCCAGGATTATTGGTTCGAAACATGTTGGTAGGGTAATGCCTTGCCATCTTTCCCTTCATGACCATTAAACATTTTTATGTATAACGCACTTTCCTTCTAAATCCTTTTTTTTGGGATATTTCCGGTTGTGCTCTGCCATTTCTCTCTTCTACTGCATTCAATCCACAAGTACGGAGGCACACCCAGTAGGTCTGGTAGGATCAATATGAACGCTGCAGCAGACTTGTGAGTTTTTGCTTGCTACATGGTTATTATGTTCCACTAAGGGATTAGGGTATTCAATTGGGGTGACAATTAGCATTTGGGTTCCTGGACATTTTGAGTGCCGCTCACGCTGGTTTACCAACTAGGATACCACACCCAGTACCCTCCCAGAATCAAGTTTACACTCCAGACTTCATACAGGAATTATCATCCTCATACCATTATTACCACAGCGGTATACAGTTCTTAGCACTACGCATTATACATTTAACCACATATATCGAAATTTAGGCCATACAGTAGCTGCTCCCATGGCTATCCCCTTAATCTGCAAAAAGAACTCTTGGTCAAATCTAGTTTATATTAATTGTAACATCTCCAATAGGTACTGAACTCACTTGGGTGACTGGTCATACTATCTTGCCAGATAATTATTTGTAGTGCTTGTAGTGCATCTAGTGTATATGAGAAATATTGGTCTATAGTGCCTTTATATGTAGTGTAAAAAGATAAGTGATAGATTGTGTAAGAATATTTTGTAATCTCTCAATTGTATGTGCTCTGTCTTTTACATCTACTATATATTTGTGAAAGCACTGTATGTTTGTCTGCATGGCCTGTGTCCCTAGGGGAAATCTCATTGGTCCCTTGGGCCGCCCGCCCCCGCACACCTCTCATTGGCCTGAGGCGGAGTGACAGCCCAAAACACACACACACACACCACCCCCCCTCGCTCTCTGCGGCTCCCCTCCTCACATAGACCGCTCCCCCAACTGACCATCCCCGAGAGCGCTCCCCACGGCTCTCATCACCCATAGGCCACTCCCTCACCCGGCGCTCTCCCTCACCCGCTCACCCCCGCTCAACTCCCCCCCCCCCCCCCCGCTCACCCCCCTCGCTCACCCCCCCCCCACACACACTCAGCACGCTCTCTGCGGCTCTCCCCTCACACAGGCCGCTCCCCGTCCCCGAGGGCGCTCCTCCGGCTGTCTCCGCCTCTCCCCGCGAGAGGCACAGCACCTCCTCACCGGAGCATGTCAGCCTCGCCGCGGAGGAGCCCGAGGTGGAGGAGGAGGGCGGCCTTGACCCGGAGGAAGAGGAGCGCAGCCGTGTACAAGGTGAGTACACGCAGGGGAATGGGTTATTTACCACGTCCCTGACTCCCCCTGCCCTTTGCCCCCCCCTACCCTCCCTACCCCTTGCCCTCCCTTCCCCTTCCCATTGCCCACTGCCCACTGCCCTCCCTCCCCCTGCCCTTCCTCCCCCTGCCCTTTGCCCCCTGGCCTTTCCCCCTGCCCTCCCTCCCCCAGCCCTTTGCCCCCTGCGCCACCAGCCCTTTGCCCCCTGCCCCCCCTGCCCTTTGCCTCCTGCCCCCCTACCCACCTGCACTTTGCCCCCTGCCCTTTGCCCCCTGCCCTCCCTCCCCCTAGCCTTTGCCCCCTGCCCTCCCTCCCCTAGTCCTTTGCCCCCCCAGCCCTTTGCCCCCTGCCCCCCCTACCCACATGTCCCCTGCCCTCCCTCCCCCTGCCCTTTGCCCCCTGCCCTCCCCTCCCTCCCCTGCCCTTTGCCCCACCCCTCCCTCCCCTAGCCCTTTGCCCCCTGCCCCCCCAGCCCTTTGCCCCCTGCCCCCCCAGCCCTTTGCCCCCTGCCCTTTGCCCCCCTACCCACATGCCCTTTGCCCCCCTCCCCCTTGCCCCCCTCCCCCTGCCCTTTGCCCCCTGCCCTCCCCCTGCCCTTTGCCCCCTGCCCTCCCCTCCCTCCCCTTTGCCCCCCCCACCCCTCCCTGCCCTTTGCCCCCCCGCCCCTCCCTGCCCTTTGCCCCCCCTGCCCCTCCCTGCCCTTTGCCCCCAGATTTCCAAGGACTCACTTCAAGATGTGCAGCGTCCTGGTTGATGCTCCGTTTATCCTGGGGTACTTGGTTTGCCTTCTCTTGTGGCTGGATACAGAAAATAGAAGAAGAAAGGCAGAGCACTACCTCGTGGTGGACTCAAAACATCAGAGAAAAGCATTCCCATCAATAAAGGTACACAAATGTATTGGATCGTAGGAGTGGGCTTGTCTGCCCATGTAAATTTTCATGACCCAATAAATTTTTGGACCTTTATTGATGGGAACGCTTTTTTCTGATCTTTTTTGAGTCCAGTGCTCTGCCTTTCTTCTTCCATTTTCTGTTTTACATACTGTAGGCTGGCAATGCCAACACCCTATAATAAAGGAATTGGTCTACATATTGTGATAAAGGTTCTAAAAGTTAACCTATCCCTGCTACTATTGGATATCCTGGTGAAGGGTTAACCAACTTGTGCACCTTGGGGTCTGTGCAGAAGACAGGTGTAATTGGGTGAGCCACCCAATTCGTCGTTTGCTATTCTTTTTGCCAACACATAATGGAGAATAGTATTTTACAGTATATTTGACATTTGTCTTCTAAACTCAATCTCATAGTTTAGAGACGTAGCAAGACTTACTGTTTTCTGTACCATGACGAGGCACGAGATTCTACCAGTGGAAATATTGTGTGCATCGTGGTATGGCCATGAGCAGCAAATGGAATCACAATCTGTGATTTCGCGAGATTTATTTATTTAATTGCAATTCAATATGTGTCTGTAAGATGGCACAGTGAATATGTTATACTAATATTTTTATACAATACAGTACTTTAACTGGTTTCAGTGGTGGGCAATTGTTCAGGTGTAAAATAAATTATATTTTGTACTGTACCTTATAAACATAAGAGACATCATTTTTACATTGAGAACCTTGGAGGCACCCAGACACCCAGTGAGGAAAAATATGGAGATAGCTTTCTATACCACACTATTTCTTTAAGGTAATTTAACACATCACTCACTTTGTTTATACTGTACTTGGTTAACTAAGAGCAAAAATGTAACGCCGCCCTGCTTAAAATGTACAATACTTTAAAAGATGGCAGGTGTAGGATGCTCCACAGAGCCCACCGGGACCCCATGATGCATCCCCACATTCCAGCGCAGGCAGTTCCCATGGGAATATTTGGACATGATGAACCACTTGTGGATGGTAGTTTTTACCAGTGTAAGTGTGAATATGGTACCTACATTAACAATTGCATGTTGTGTTTATTTAAAAATGATAAATACAATATACTCCACTGTTTAAAATCTATATTACTGTGTGTGTTGTATAGGGACAATGGTCAAGCTACTCCTCCTGCTCAGGCTGAGTGATGATGAGGAGGAGGAGGATGATTTTGGACAGCTTCCTTAGCATCAGCTGGACAGGGACCATGATCTCCAACAGAGAATACTTGCCGATAATCACAGATGATCCATTACCCCTAAAACACTTGTGCAAAAATAAAGTGGGAAAAGAAAACCCAGCGGAAGCAGCAAAAACTACCAATGACAAGACTCTGGAAGAAGAAGCAAGCGAGAACCATAGCGATCGAGCTTCCCAGCAAATTTGGTTCTGTACTAGCTACCGCAAGCCACAACACACCCAGCTCATCCCACATTAGACCCATCGCACCCCACTCCGGACCCATCGCACCACACTTGGGACCCAGCTCACCCCACCTCAGACCCATTGCTCCCCACTCTAGACCCAGCTCACCCCACCTTGGAACTATTGCACCCCACTCTAGATCAAACTTGCCCCACGCCAGACCCCTCACACTCCACCAAGGACCGAGCTCTAGTCTAAGTTTAACTGGTGCCTTGTTCAGGGATAGCGTGGCATTGACAACGGATTGCTGAATCTGCGGATATAACTCTTATAATCCTCCATTGGATTGTAGAATTCCATGGGTTGTACTCTTGGAATCCGCCAGTGGATTGTGGAATCTAAAGATAGGATTGTCAGTGATTAACAAAATCTTGAAAGATTAATCGCTTTTTTGAGATTTATTTGCGGAAATCTGCAGACCAAAGAAACCGCCCAATCCACAGAGGATCAAAATCCACACAAAAATTGGCTCATCTCTAGTGGTGATCAAGAGGATGACATCCCTCTTTCCATAATAACCAGGGAAACTTTAGAAATATATCCTACACACTGCAGGAGACAGCCACATGGTTATGCCGAGTAGGCCAGAGCTCTGAACTTTGATGGCCGAGATGGTAAGAAGGCTATACTGAGCAATTTGAGGAGCAGTATAAATACAGTACTGCAGGATTCAAGAACGTGAAAGATACTATTCATGGACTATTATGACATCAGAAGACAGTGGGCTGAAGTAATCAGTGACTGAAACTATGAAACATATACAGATATCTATAGAGGAGTGTGTCTGTGGTTCTTTAAATATAGTTGCTTGGTGCTACTGCTACAACAGAATATCAGAAAGATTCAAGGAAAACATTTAGCAGCCATTCATATTTTCTTATTAATTAATCAACATATATATATATACTGTATAACATGATCATGATACTCTTTTTATAAATCCAAGTTTTGCTGTTAATTCACGGTGGTTTGACAAAAGATTCTTATCTCCCTTCAGTCTCAGTCACTCCCTACAAGTATATTACAGCTGAACAACACGTGTTGCTGAAGATATCTTCTAGCCATATGTAGTTAAGTGGGAAGCCATATACTCTTTTTTTCTTAACAGTTTAATTAAAAAACATTGGTATTTACTTGGTCGTGAAAATAAAGGACATACAGTAATGTGGCGACAAAGTGCAAAATAAAGCCAACAGACTGACTTCAAATGACGTAAAACCACAACAATTTAATACATGGTTATGAAAATCTCCAACAAGTAATTATAAAAGATTCATATACAGCAATTCATTAATTGCTCAAGTACACGTGTAAATTACATGCTTACTTGTCCATGTACATTTTTGTATATTGGATATACACCTCACACACTTTAAGTGAACATAAGTAAGTTAAAACAAAATCCCACATTTAACATTTGCATAGTGCAGTACATTCTTCACCATGTATGCTCAAATTTGTAGCACTAGAAAGTATAGTGCCAAAACGGAGAGGTGGTAATATTATTAAGAGGCTTCTTCTGCACAAAGAATTATATATGGCATGTCAGAATTTAGATAATTTAGTACATACTTGTCACGCTTGTGCTCCCCACACACAAGCACAGAGAAAGGAAAGGGACCCGATAGTGAGGTGGGAAGGCCGCAGCGGACACGAATGGGAGTGAGTTGCCGTGCGGCTGGGGATCGGCGCACGTAGTCATGTGAGCGCGCCACACGCATGAGAATGCGCGACGTGTCCGGAGGTGCGGAGCCAAGCTCAGAGACATGACTAGCCCAGCTGCAAGTGTGCACATGCTCTGGCAGCAGAGCGGGAATGCGCGCGTTCTCAGGCACCAACGCGGGGGGAAGCCAACGCTTCAGCACGGGAGTCTGGAACGGGAACTAGGAACTAGGGACATGGAACTAGGAACATGGAACAGGAACATAGAACAGGAACATAGAACATGAACATGGAAGGAGCCGGGGAGGATAGAGTCCAGAGCACAAGGTAACATCCACAAGGGAATTGCTTCTTGGAGGAAGCACAGCCTCCTTAAAGGCATAATGCCAGAAACAGCAAGGTGCAGCGAAACTAAATATAACATAAGAGTTCTTAGTCTAATCCATTGGCCAAGGAATTATATGCCTGCTACCACGTCAAGGTGAACTCTACAAAGCAGGTACCAACACTAACCGACGGTAAACTAACCTCAGTAGTATATGAGTGACTGTCCCAGTCTTCCGGAATCCAAAGGAGATAAGTAAAGGTCCCAAGGAGGTCCAGACAGGAACAGCATGCGATGATAGTACTAGCAGGCACCAGGGCAGGCAACAAATGACTAATAGCAAAGAGAAAGTCAAAGAGAGGCTTACTTCCTGTCAGGAGGAAGAGGGCAGGATTTGCCAGGAAGCAAGATGGCGTCTTTTGCTTCAGAATCCTTAAAGACATGCAGATAGAGGGCAGCGATCCAAAGTAAACAGGTACGGAAGGAACACGCCGCAGGGGGCGTGTTCCGCGCATCGTTACAGTACCCCACTCTTAAGGATCGAACTCCGAGCGATCTAACAGACTAAGGGGCAGCGATGCATAGGAAGATAGGCTCGCAGCTAGAGGCAGCGCCCGCGACACAGAGAATCAACAGGGAATCTTGACTCGCAGCTACAGGGCGGCGCATGCCATACAGGGAGACATCAGAGAATCTTGACTCGCAGCTAGAGGGTGGCAAACGCCATTCCGAGAGACAGGAAATCTTAACTCGCAGCTGGAGGGCGGCGCACGCCATACAGGGAGACATCAGGGAAACTAGGCACACAGGTAGAGAATACGCCACAAGGGGGTGTGAAACTTGACTCGCAGCTAGAGGGCGACGCACGTCATACAGGGAGACATCAGGGAAACTAGGCATAGGTAGAGAAATACACCACAAGGGGGCGTGAAGTTGACTCGCAGCTGGAGAGTGGCGCACGCCATCACGTGTACGTGCCACGCGTGAGAGAATGCGGGACGCGACCGGGGGTGGCCGGGCTCCGAGGTACGAGTAGGGAACCGCAGGTGCGTGCATGCTCTATAAGGAGATTGGGAACTGAGATGTGGCAGGTAAAGGGGAGCACGCCACAGGGGGCGTGTTCCCTGATTCCTTACAATACCCCCCCTTCAGGATCGGACTCCGAACGATTCTACTAGACTAGGGGGGACTATAGGATCTCCCAACGTTACAGGAATACAGGAACATGAAGATGGAACAGGAGAGAAGGCGGGGCCACCTTTGAGGGTCCGTTTGTTTGGCTGGACATAATGTCACGATTGTGCTCCTCACACAAGCGAGAGAAAGGAAAGGAGCCATTAGCGAGGTCCAGGCAGGAACAGCATGCGATGATAGTACTAGCAGGAATTGCGGGTGCGTGCATGCTCTATATGGAGGGCGGGAACTGAGATGCGGCAGGTAAGGAGGGAGCACGTCGCAGGGGGCGTGTTCCCCGATTCCTTACAATACTGTATGGTCGTAATAGAGAATGTGACTGGAGTATGTTCTTATAGGTTTCGTTATAGGTTAATCCAGGGGAGCACAAACTTTTCCTGCTGCTCCCCCTGTCTATAGCTTGCCCTGGTAAGGCGCCCTTCCCTACCTTACATCCGCATCAAATTGCGCTGCGGGGTCACATGACGTCATGTCACATGCCCCGCGGCATCATTTGACGCCTTTCACGTCACGTCACATGGCCCTGTGGCGTCATTTGATGCCGCGTTGCCATTGCGATGCGTCACACAGTCGGCTGAAACAAGGTAAATGTAGTGTTGCAGGGGCCTCACGTGATCCCCCGGCATTAAATTAAATGCCTTGGGGAAGAGCGCGGGGCCTCTGCAACCACCCGCGCCCCCCCAAAAGAATCTCCACCCCGCTGGGGGGCGCGCCCCCCAGTTTGTGCACCGCTGGGTTAATCCATGCTGTATATTGCTTAAATGTTTATTGCTTTAAGGATTTTAATGTGTTTAGTGCAGGGTGCACTTAAATAATCGGATTCTACTTCTGGTATACACAGCTCTTGAGAATGGCATGTCATACGCCGAAATATACATTATTTGGTCACATTGGATGTAGTTGGCCATTTCTGTCTTTAGTTGTATACATTTAGCCACGCTCAGTAGCACTCCTTTTGACATAAATATACTGCTGTGAGAAACACACCTGCCTATATATATATATATACACAGCTCAACTCCATAATAACGCGATCCATTACAACGCCAATCCGCTTATAACGCTTATAACACGATGTAAGCGTGGCTCCCAATTTTCATGTATACTTTACAACACAATTATTGGTATCTTAAATACTTTATTGTACAATGCATACAATTGTACCTTATTTCTAACGCTATCCGCTTATAGCGCGATGTGATTCTTTGGACCCCAAACACAGCGTTATAAGGGGGATGAGCTGTGTATATAGTGGTAACAGCTT
Organism: Ascaphus truei; assembly: GCF_040206685.1. NCBI lineage: Eukaryota > Metazoa > Chordata > Amphibia > Anura > Ascaphidae > Ascaphus > Ascaphus truei. The sequence goes on along the minus strand of NC_134486.1, from coordinate 301,736,907 downwards.
AGATATCCACCCATTTAGAAAGGGCTGGAGTAAAGGTTTAGTTATTCTCCAAAGTGGAGTAGGCCTTTATTTTGTTTGTTTTTATATGTTTTCCCTTGTTAAAGGAACAGGTGCAATAAAGCCAAGATATAATATCACCCTAATCGGTCTCCATTAAATGTACCTCTGCACACATCTCTTACAGTTTATTATAGACAATAACATTTGATGAAATGCCCAGCAATTGTGCAATATGTTATCATCTGTTTTTCCTTCACTTTGGAGAGAATAGAAACACTTTCATTGTCAGTCTGCCAATGAATTTTGGCTGGGATGCTCTTTATTCTAGTATTGATTTCTGATTAGTAAGTTCAAAGCTGGGACTCTTACAATATATGATTTTATGTAGGCCTATAAATTGCTTTCCTAGCCAAAGCAGAAATGCCTTTCACTCACACACTGCTTTGGCAGGGACTTATTTCAAAGAACTGTTTGTCGTTGCAGAAAAAGGCAGTGCAGGGCAGTTACCAGTATCCAGAATGGGACATTTGGTCGTGGCTATTTAACCATGACCAAATGGCCGCCGGCACTCGGCCACAGACAGAACCTCCGCCGCAGCCGATTTACCGCTGGAAATCCGCAACCGGACACTTCTAAGGTAAATTTTATTACTAAAGGGAGACAAAGCAGACAAGCACAGCTTATGTAAAAATTGTATAAGAACACAAATAAAATAACATAGCTCACTCACATGTGAGTAAACACCGAAGGGTGAGGGGTAGCGGGAGCACGAAATTGAGCCGGTCACCGCGATGCAAGTTGGTAATCCAACACGGGTCTCTGCAAGGATCATTTGGAACTACAACACTTCATTATTGATAGGAGGGCAGAATGCCAAAAAAACTATACTAGCTCCCACTAGATTACGGTCCCCTGTGCCACCCATATTTGGTTCCAGGCCCTCAGGTAATTTCAAGTGTAATACAGGATGATGTATTACATGTTCCTTTAAAGACACTAAGAACATTTTCAATTCCAATTCTAATGGTGAGGCCTTTTTAGTTAAAGGCTTCATCAACTGCCAAACTACTTTTGTAGTATATTTAATTACCTGTGGTTGCTGCCTACAATATGTGGGCTGCACCACCAGACCATTATCTGATGAAGTTAGTACCCCTTCTGAAGAAACGCGTAGGGTTAATGTCCTTATTCTAATACCTATCAGCTGCACTAAGGACTTTCATGCAACAAGCACTGAGGGACGGGAGACTCTCCTATGAGATATCGAAGTGTGGTGGTTCATTTGTTTGCAAATTGAGTGTAGTCAGAGTGAGATGGCCAGTTGCAGTTTTGACGGTGTCTGAGGTAACCAGCGGTCTCAACTTGAGGGAGTGTGGGGAGTGTGGGGTCCTTGCGTAGTGAAAGTACGATGACGGACCGGGGATCAGCTACTCAGCTAGATCCCCCCCTTCCCCCATTTCCATCGGGGTTTCCGTTTGATATGAAGTGACCATGCCAAACACCATCCGGATCGGCATACTTGTGGTTTCCAATATTAAGGAAG
>NC_134486.1:301725364-301732864 GCF_040206685.1 Ascaphus truei | reverse complement strand
TACACGTGTGTGTGTGTACACGTGTGTGTGTACACGTGTGTGTGTGTGCACGTGTGTGTGTGTGTGTACACGTGTGTGTGTACACGTGTGTGTGTGTGTGTGTACACGTGTGTGTACACGTGTGTGTGTGTGTACACGTGTGTGTGTGTGTGTACACGTGTGTGTGTGTGTGTACACGTGTGTGTGTGTGTACACGTGTGTGTGTGTGTGTGTGTGTGTGTGTACACGTGTGTGTGTGTGTGTGTACACGTGTGTGTGTGTGTACACGTGTGTGTGTACACGTGTGTGTGTGTGTGTACACGTGTGTGTGTACACGTGTGTGTGTGTACACGTGTGTGTGTGTGTACACGTGTGTGTGTGTGTACACGTGTGTGTGTACACGTGTGTGTGTGTGTGTACACGTGTGTGTGTGTACACGTGTGTGTGTGTGTGTGTACACGTGTGTGTGTGTGTGTGTACACGTGTGTGTGTGTGTACACGTGTGTGTGTGTGTACACGTGTGTGTGTGTGTGTACACGTGTGTGTGTGTACACGTGCGTGTGTGTCTACGTATACGTGTGTGTACGTGTCTGCGTGTGTCTGCGTGTCTACGTGTGCCTGCGTGTCTACGTGTGCCTGCGTGTCTACGTGTGCCTGCGTGTCTACGTGTGCCTGCGTGTCTACGTGTGCCTGCGTGTCTACGTGTGCCTGCGTGTCTACGTGTGCCTGCGTGTCTACGTGTGCCTGCGTGTCTACGGGTGCCTGCGTGTCTACGGGTGCCTGCGTGTCTACGGGTGCCTGCGTGTCTACGGGTGCCTGCGTGTCTACGGGTGCCTGCGTGTCTACGGGTGCCTGCGTGTCTACGGGTGCCTGCGTGTCTACGTGTGCCTGCGTGTCTACGTGTGCCTGCGTGTCTACGTGTGCCTGCGTGTCTACGTGTGCCTGCGTGTCTACGTGTGCCTGCGTGTCTACGTGTGCCTGCGTGTGTATGTGTACGTGTGTGTGTCTACGCGTGTGTGTCTACATGTGTGTGTATACATGTGCCTACGTGTGTGTGTATATACGTGTGTGTGTACGTGTGTATACGTGTGTGTACGTGTGTGTACGTGTGTGTACGTGTGTGTACGTGTGTAGGGCAGGGAGGGTGGGGGCGAAGGGCAGGGAGGGTGGGGACGAAGGGCAGGGAGGGTGGGGGCGAAGGGCAGGGAGGGTGGGGGCGAAGGGCAGGAGGGTGGGGCAAAGGGCAGGGAGGGTGGGGGCAAAGGGCAGGGAGGGTGGGGGCAAAGGGCAGGGAGGGTGGGGGCAAAGGGCAGGGAGGGTGGGGGCAAAGGGCAGGGAGGGTGGGGGCGAAGGGCAGGGAGCGAAGGGCAGGGAGGGTGGGAGCGAAGGGCAGGGAGGGTGGGGGTGAAGGGCGGGAGCGAAGGGCAGGGGTGAAGGGCAGGGACGGGGGGGGTGAAGGGCAGGGCCGGGGGGGGGGGCGAAGGGCAGGGCCGGGGGCAAAGGGCAGGGCCGGGGGCGAAGGGCAGGGCCGGGGGCGAAGGGCAGGGCCGGGGGCGAAGGGCAGGGGGGGGGTGAAGAGCAGGGCCGGGGGGGGGAGGGTGAAGGGCAGGGCCGGGGGGGGGTGAAGGGCAGGGCCGGGGGGGGGGGTGAAGGGCAGGGCCGGAAGGGGGGGGGGTGAAGGGCAGGGCCGGGGGGGGGGTGAAGGGCAGGGCCGGGGGGGGGGTGAAGGGCAGGGCCGGAGGGGGGGGTGAAGGGCAGGGCCGGGGGGGGGGGGGTGAAGTGAAGGGGGGGGGTGAAGGGCAGGGCCGGGGGGGGTGAAGGGCAGGGCCGGGGGGGGGTGAAGGGCAGGGCCGGAGGGGGGGGGTGAAGGGCAGGGATGGGGGGGGGGTGAAGGGCAGGGCCGGGGGGGGAGTGAAGGGCAGGGCCGGGGGGGGGGGTAAAGGGCAGGGCCGGGTGGGGCGGGGGTGAAGGGCAGGGACGGGGGGGGTGAAGGGCAGGGACGGGGGGGGTGAAGGGCAGGGCCAGGGGGGGGTGAAGGGCAGGGCCGGGGGGGGGGGGCAGGGCCGGGGGGGGTGAAGGACAGGGCTGGGGGGGGAGGGTGAAGGGCAGGGCCGGGTGGGGCGGGGGTGAAGGGCAGGGACGGGGGGGGGGGTGAAGGGCAGGGCCAGGGGGGGGTGAAGGGCAGGGCCGGGGGGGGGGGGCAGGGCCGGGGGGGGGTGAAGGACAGGGCCGGGGGGGGAGGGTGAAGGGCAGGGCCGGGGGGGGGGGGTGAAGGGCAGGGCCGGGGGGGGGGGTGAAGGGCAGGGCCGGGGGGGGGGGGTGAAGGGCAGGGCCGGGGGGGGGGGGTGAAGGGCAGGGCCGGGGGGGGGGGGTGAAGGGCAGGGCCGGGGGGGGGCAGGTCCGGGGGGGGGGTGAAGGGCAGGGCCGGGGGGGGGGGGGGTGAAGGGCAGGGCCGGGGGGGGCAGGTCCGGGGGGGGTGAAGGGCAGGGGGGGGTGAAGGACAGGGCCGGGGGGGAGGGTGAAGGGCAGGGCCGGGGGGGGGAGGGTGAAGGGCAGGGCCGGGGGGGGGGGGTGAAGGGCAGGGCCGGAGGGGGGGGGGTGAAGGGCAGGGCCGGGGGGGGGGTGAAGGGCAGGGCCGGGGGGGGGGTGAAGGGCAGGGCCGGAGGGGGGGGGGTGAAGGGCAGGGCCGGGGGGGGGGGTGAAGTGAAGGGGGGGGTGAAGGGCAGGGCCGGGGGGGGGGGGTGAAGGGCAGGGCCGGGGGGGGTGAAGGGCAGGGCCGGGGGGGGGGTGAAGGGCAGGGCCGGAGGGGGGGGGTGAAGGGCAGGGATGGGGGGGGGGTGAAGGGCAGGGCCGGGGGGGGTGAAGGGCAGGGCCGGGGGGGGTGAAGGGCAGGGCCGGGGGGGGGGAGTGAAGGGCAGGGCCGGGGGGGGGAGTGAAGGGCAGGGCCGGGGGGGGGGGTAAAGGGCAGGGCCGGGTGGGGCGGGGGTGAAGGGCAGGGACGGGGGGGGGGGTGAAGGGCAGGGCCAGGGGGGGGTGAAGGGCAGGGCCGGGGGGGGGGGGGCAGGGCCGGGGGGGGGTGAAGGACAGGGCCGGGGGGGGAGGGTGAAGGACAGGGCCGGGGGGGAGGGTGAAGGGCAGGGCCGGGTGGGGCGGGGGTGAAGGGCAGGGACGGGGGGGGGGGTGAAGGGCAGGGCCAGGGGGGGGGTGAAGGGCAGGGCCGGGGGGGGGGGGGCAGGGCCGGGGGGGGGTGAAGGACAGGGCCGGGGGGGGAGGGTGAAGGGCAGGGCCGGGGGGGGGGGTGAAGGGCAGGGCCGGGGGGGGGGGGTGAAGGGCAGGGCCGGGGGGGGTGAAGGGCAGGGCCGGGGGGGGGTGAAGGGCAGGGCCGGGGGGGGGGTGAAGGGCAGGGCCGGGGGGGGCAGGTCCGGGGGGGGGGGTGAAGGGCAGGGCCGGGGGGGGGGGGGTGAAGGGCAGGGCCGGGGGGGGGGGGGTGAAGGGCAGGGCCGGGGGGGGGCAGGTCCGGGGGGGGGTGAAGGGCAGGGGGGGGTGAAGGACAGGGCCGGGGGGGAGGGTGAAGGGCAGGGGGCCGGGGGGGGGGTCAGGGCCGGGGGGGGTGAAGGGCAGGGGGGGGTGAAGGGCAGGGCCGGGGGGGGGTGAAGGGCAGGGCCGGGGGGGGGGGGCAGGGCCGGGAGGGGGGGGGGTGAAGGGCAGGGCCGGGGGGGGGGTGAAGGGCAGGGCCGGGGGGGGGTGAAGGGCAGGGCCGGGGGGGGGTGAAGGGCAGGGGGGGGGAGTGAAGGGCAGGGGGGGGGGTGAAGGGCAGGGGGGGGAGGGTGAAGGGCAGGGCCGGGTGAAGGGCCAGGGCGGGTGAAGGGCCAGGGGGGGCAGTGAAGGGCCAGGGCGGGGTGAAGGGCCAGGGCGGGGGGGGGGTGAAGGGCCAGGGCGGGGGGGGGGTGAAGCGCCGGCCCGGGTGAAGCGCCGGCCCGGGTGAAGCGCCAGGCCGGGTGGGGTGAAGCGCCGGGTGGGGTGAAGGGCCGGGCCGGGGGTGAAAGATCTCTTCCCGTGCGGTTACTTACCTCGCACCGGGCCGCGCTCCTCCTCGGGTTCCTCGGCGGTTCCCCCGGCGATGCGGAGCTTAGACGCTCAGGTGAGGGGGTGTGTGGGCCGCGGCCCGTGCAGCTCCCGACAGAGACAGCTAGGCCTGAGAGCCGGAGCAGCGCGCGCGGGGATGGGGAGCTGGGGGCGCGGCCTCTAGGCCTGAAGGTGAGAGCGGCGACAGCGTGCTCTGGGGGGGGGGAGCACCGGGAGAGCGGGTGAGCACCGGGAGAGAGGGTGCTCTGGGGGGGGGGGGGGGTGAGGGGCTCCGGAGGAACATCGTGCGGTGGATGTATGGGTGAGGGGGGTGGGGTAGTTTTGGGTGTGCTCCGGGGATGTTCGGGTGAGGGGGTGATGGAGCATCGTGCGTTGTATGTTCAGCAGCGTGCGTTTGCTGTTGGTGTGAGGGGGGGGGGTGATGGAGCATCGTGCGTTGTATGTTTGGGTGAGGGGGGTTGGTGATGGGCTGCAGTAGCGGGAGAGCTGTGGCGTGCGTTTGTAGTGTGCATGAGGTTGGGGGGGGGTGATGGTGGAGGGGGGTGCATGAGGTTGAGGGGGGTGGTGGTGGAGGGGGGTGCATGAGGTTGGGGGGGTGGTGGTGGAGGGGGGTGTTTGTAAGAGGCAGTGCGGTGAGTGTTAGGTGCTTAGAAGCATTCCCAAAGGTCACTGAGGGGTGGGACAGTGTGGCAGTGGTGTTGGCCAAAGGCCAATGAGAGTCAGTGAGGGGTGGGACAGTGGGGTGAGGGGTGGGACAGTGTGGCAGTGGTGTTGGCCAAAGGCCAATGAGAGTCAGTGAGGGGTGGGACAGTGGGGTGAGGGGTGGGACAGTGTGGCAGTGGTGTTGGCCGAAGGCCAATGAGAGTCAGTGAGGGGTGGGACAGTGTGGTGAGGGGTGGGACAGTGTTGAGGTGGAGTGACAGGCCAAAGGTGCAATGCGATTGGCCCTAGGGACACAGGGCATGCAGACAAACATACAGACATTTCAGAAATATATAGTAGACTAGCTGAGAGCCCCGGCGTTGCCCGGGATGTTTGTGGTGTGGGGGTGGCATTTGGGTGGGGAGTGGTCCACGCGGCCCATGGCAGTGTGCGGTGGTACTGCTGCTGTGGCTGTACTGATGTGCTGATTTGGGAGGGTTTGTTGCTGATGTGGGGGTGCGCCGATGGGGAGGTGCGAAGGTGCCAATGTGTGGGTGCTGATGGTGTTGATGGGGGCTGGGAATGGTGGGGAGCCGAGAATGCCAGTGTGCTGGGGGGGGGGGGCATGGGATACCGGTGTGCTGATGTGGTGGTGCTGGGGATAGTGTATGTGTGTGTATACGTGTGTGTGTGTATATATACACACGTGTGTGTATACATGTGTGTATACATGTTTGTGTGTGTGTGTGTATACATGTTTGTTTGTATACATTGTGTATGTGTACGTGTGTGTGTGTGTATACATGTGTGTGTGTATACATGTGTGTGTGTATACATGTGTGTGTGTATACATGTGTGTGTGTGTATACACGTGTGTGTGTGTATACACGTGTGTGTGTATACACGTGTGTGTGTGTATACACGTGTGTGTGTGTATACACGTGTGTGTATACACGTGTGTGTACACGTGTGTGTGTGTGTGTACACGTGTGTGTGTATACACATGTGTGAGTGTGTATACACGTGTGTGTGTGTGTATACACGTGTGTGTGTATACACGTGTGTGTGTGTACACGTGTGTGTACACGTGTGTGTGTACACGTGTGTGTGTACACGTGTGTGTGTACACGTGTGTGTGTACACGTGTGTGTGTACACGTGTGTGTGTACACGTGTGTGTACACGTGTGTGTACATGTGTGTGTGTGTGTACACGTGTGTGTGTACACGTGTGTGTGTGTGTGTACACGTGTGTGTGTGTGTGTGTGTACACGTGTGTGTGTGTGTGTGTACACGTGTGTGTGTGTGTGTGTGTGTACACGTGTGTGTGTGTGTACACGTGTGTGTGTGTGTACACGTGTGTGTGTGTGTGTACACGTGTGTGTGTGTGTGTACACGTGTGTGTGTGTAAACGTGTGTGTGTACACGTGTGTGTGTGTGTGTACACGTGTGTGTGTACACGTGTGTGTACACGTGTGTGTGTGTGTGTACACGTGTGTGTGTGTGTGTGTACACGTGTGTGTGTACACGTGTGTGTGTGTACATGTGTGTGTGTGTGTACACATGTGTGTGTGTACACGTGTGTATGTGTGTGTACACGTGTGTGTGTACACGTGTGTATGTGTGTGTACACGTGTGTGTGTACACGTGTGTGTGTGTACACGTGTGTGTGTACACGTGTGTGTGTACACGTGTGTGTGTACACGTGTGTGTGTGTGTACACGTGTGTGTGTGTGTACACGTGTGTGTGTGTGTACACGTGTGTGTGTGTGTGTGTGTGTACACGTGTGTGTGTACACGTGTGTGTGTGTGTGTGTGTGTGTGTACACGTGTGTGTACACGTGTGTGTGTGTGTACACGTGTGTGTGTGTGTGTGTACACGTGTGTGTGTGTACACGTGTGTGTGTGTGTACACGTGTGTGTGTGTGTGTGTACACGTGTGTGTGTGTGTACACGTGTGTGTGTACACGTGTGTGTGTGTGTGTGTACACGTGTGTGTGTGTGTACACGTGTGTGTGTGTGTGTGTACACGTGTGTGTGTGTGTGTGTACACGTGTGTGTGTGTGTGTGTGTGTGTGTGTATGTCACTCACTGTGTGTGTGTATGTCACTCACTGTGTGTGTGTATGTCACTCACTGTGTGTGTGTATGTCACTCACTGTGTGTGTGTGTGTGTGTGTGTGTGTGTGTGTGTGTGTGTGTGTGTCTGTCACTCACTGTGTGTGTGTGTCTGTTACTTACTGTGTGTGTCTGTTACTTACTGTGTGTGTGTGTGTGTGTGTGTGTGTGTGTGTGTGTGTGTCATTCACTGTGTGTGTGTCTGTCACTCACTGTGTGTGTGTGTGTGTGTGTGTGTGTGTGTGTGTGTGTGTGTGTGTGTCTATCTGTCACTCACTGTGTGTGTGTCTGTCACTCACTGTGTGTGTATGTCTGTTACTCACTGTGTGTGTGTGTGTGTGTGTGTGTGTGTGTGTGTGTGTGTGTGTGTGTGTGTGTGTGTCTGTCTGTCTGTCACTGTGTGTGTGTGTGTGTGTGTGTGTGTGTGTGTGTGTGTATCTGTCACTCACTGTGTGTGTTTGTGTGTGTGTCTGTCTGTTACTCACTGTGTGTGTGTGTCTGTCACGCACTGTGTGTGTACGTCACTCACTGTGTGTGTGTGTGTGCCTGTCTGTCTGTCTGTCACTCACTCACTCACTCACTGCGTGTGTGTCTGTCACTCACTGTGTGTGTGTCTGTCACTCACTGTGTGTGTATGTCTGTTACTCACTGTGTGTGTGTGTGTGTGTGTGTGTGTGT